>NC_053022.1:520114863-520156488 GCF_003073215.2 Triticum urartu | reverse complement strand
CCATGTAAACAGAACAACAATTTATTCTCTTACTTAAATGAATAACCGTATTAAAATAAACATGATCAAATCATATTCATGCTAACGCAAACACCAAATAACACTTATTCTAGGTTCAACACTAATCCCGAAAGTATAGGGAGTGTGCGATGATGATCATATCAATCTTGGAACCACTTCCAACACACATCGTCACTTCACCCTTAACTAGTCTCTGTTTATTCTGCAACTCCCGTTTCGAGTTACTAATCTTAGCAACTGAACTAGTATCAAATACTGAGGGGTTGCTATAAACACTAGTAAAGTACACATCAATAACATGTATATCAAATATACTTATGTTCACTTTGCCATCCTTCTTATCCGCCAATACTTGGGGTAGTTCCGCTTCCAGTGACCAGTCCCTTTGCAGTAGAAGCACTTAGTCTCAGGCTTAGGACCAGACTTGGGCTTCTTCACTTGAGCAGCAACTTGCTTGCTGTTCTTCTTGAAGTTCCCCTTCTTCCCTCTGCCCTTTTCTTGAAACTAGTGGTCTTGTCTACCATCAACACTTGATGTTTTTCTTGATTTCTACCTTCGTCAATTTCCGCATTACGAAGAGCTTGGGAATCGTTTCCGTTATCCCTTGCATATCATAGTTCATCACGAAGTTCTACTAACTTGGTGATGGTGACTAGAGAATTCTGTCAATCACTATCTTATCTGGAAGATTAACTCCCACTTGATTCAAGCGATTGTAGTACCCAGACAATCTGAGCACATGCTCACTGCTTGAGCGATTCTCCTCCATCTTTTAGCTATAGAACTTGTTGGAGACTTCATATCTCTCAACTCGGGTATTTGCTTGAAATATTAACTTCAACTCCTGGAACATCTCTATATGGTCCATGACGTTCAAAACGTCTTTGAAGTCCCGATTCTAAGGCTTAAGCATGGTGCACTAAACTATCAAGTAGTCATCTATATTGAGCTAGCCAAACGTTCATAATAAGTCTGCATCTGCTCCTGCAATAGGTCCGGTCACCTAGCGGTGCATCAAGGACATAATTCTTCTGTGCAGCAATGAGGATAATACCTCTAGATCACGGATCATGCATCATTTGCTACTAACATCTTTCAACAATTTTTCTCTAGGAACATATCAAAATAAAACAGGAAGCAACAACGCGAGCTATTGATCTACAACATAGATATGCAAATACTACCAGGACTAAGTTCATGATAAATTTAAGTTCAATTAATCATATTACTTAAGAACTCCCACTTAGATAGACATCCCTATAATCCTCTAAGTGATCACGTGATCCAAATCAACTAAACCATGTCCGATCATCACGTGAGATGGAGTAGTTTCATTGGTGAACATCACTATGTTGATCATATCTACTATATGATTCACGCTCGACCTTTCGGTCTCCGTGTTCCGAGGCCATATCTGATATATGCTTGGCTCGTCAAGTATAACCTGAGTATTCCGCGTGTGCAACTGTTTTGCACCCGTTGTATTTGAACGTAGAGCCTATCACACCCGATCATCACGTGGTGTCTCAGCACGAAGAACTTTCGCAATCGGTGCATACTCAGGGAGAACACTTCTTGATATTTAGTGAGAGATCATCTTATAATGCTACCGTCAATCAAAGCAAGATAAGATGCATAAAAAGATAAACATCACATGCAATCAATATAAGTGATATGATATGGCCATCATCATCTTGTGCTTGTGATCTCCATCCCCGAAGCACCGTCATGATCACCATCGTCACTGGCGCGACACCTTGATCTCCATCATAGCATCGTTGTCGTCTCGCCAATCTTATGCTTCCACGACTATCGCTACCGATTAGTGATAAAGTAAAGCATTATAGCGCGATTGCATTGCATACAATAAAGCGACAACCATATGGCTCCTGCCAGTTGCCGATAACTCGGTTACAAAACCATGATCATCTCATACAATGTTAACGAATTTAGCAATCATGTCTTGACCAGATAACATACAACATGCCAGCAAAAAGCAGAAGAAGACGTACGGACTACATCGAACCAAGTTGAGCTGCTTTTGTTGTGCAGAAGTCTACAAGGGTACGTAGATAACACTCTCACCGCTCTTCGTTTGCTATGGGGCATCACCGGATAGGTTAGACGTCTCTACTTGTTGTTGCGAGTTTTACGTGGCTGCTACGGCTTAAGCAAGAACAACTTACCTACGCATCAAAACACAACGTAGTGATTGCTCAATTACTTGTGTTGTTATAAGTGCGCTATCGTAAAAGTTTGTTGAAATTATGTGGAGCCGTAGCCATACGTTGGTTCGTCCAGCAAAGTTGGCAGAGAGACATGTCGAGCTCGCAAGAGCACCTATGCTGAATCGCAAGCAGAGGGGGAACCCGGTCTCGGGGGCTAACGTCACGGCCGCGTATATGTTTGTGACCGGGTCGTCTACGTCCATACAAATGCCGTCGAAGCAAGTATGAATGGTTATACGTGGTAGCAGTATGCGACTATGCGCACTATCACTTTGTGTACATCTAAAACGTCGTGGGCTATAGAACAGGGCAGCAGCAATATATAATACTACTAGGCTCGGATGCAGACTCATACTAGGTGTAGCGCTATGCATCGGCTATAGTAAACTTGGTTTGGCAGGTCAAAAATTAAGTTTTCGCTGAATGCACACGCAAAGATCAGTGTGAATGTCATAGCAACGAGGGGAGAGTGTGATCTACATACCTAGTCACATAATCGAAAGCGCGGGGAAGAGTTTGTTCGATCGGGTAGTACCGTAGCAGTCTTATCTACGACGCCAACGATGCAAGGCAACCGCGATAACTACGACCTCCACATTATCCGAGCGAGAGCACGCCGTTCAGCGGTCTTCGTGCTCGTGACGATCCCGACGTGCTTTCGCAATGAGGTGCCTCGCGCTCTTGAGCGGGTGACGCCAGAAGTGTCGGGGAAGAGTTCCGTCAGCACGACGGCGTGGTGACGATCTTGATGCACTACAGCAGCAGGGCTTCGCCTAAACTCCGCTACAGTATTATCGAGGACTATGGTGGCTGGGGGCGCCGCACACGGCTAAGGAATAGATCACGTGGATCAACTTGTGTGTTTCTGGGGTGCCCCTGCCTCCGTATATAAAGGACTAGAGGGGGGAGGCTGGCCGGCCAAGGGTGGCGCGCCAGGAGAGTCCTACTCCCTCTGGGAGTAGGATTCCCCCCCCCCAATCCTAGTTGGAATAGGATTCGCGGAGGGGGAAAAGAGAGAGGGGGGGCGGCCACCTCTCCTTGTCCTAATAGGACTAGGGGAGGGAGGGAGGCGCGCAGCCCATCTTGGGCAGCCCCTTCTCTTTTCCACTAAGGCCCACTATAGGCCCATATAGCTCCCGGGGGGTTCCGGTAACCTCCCGGTACTCCGGTAAAATCCCGATTTCACCCGGAACACTTCCTGATATCCAAACATAGGCTTCCAATATATCAATCTTTATGTCTCGACCATTTCGAGACTCCTCGTCAGTGTCCGTGATCACATCGGGACTCCAAACAACTCGTACATCACAATGCATAATATAGACTGTCATCGTAACCTTAAGCGTGCGGACCCTACGGGTTCGAGAACAATGTAGACATGACCGAGACACGTCTCCGGTCAATAACCAATAGCGGGACCTGGATGGCCCATATTGGCTCCTACATATTCTACGAAGATCTTTATCGGTCAGACCGCATAACAACATACGTTGTTCCCTTTGTCATCGGTATGTTACTTGCCCGAGATTCGATCGTCGGTATTCAATACCTAGTTCAATCTCGTTATCGGGCAAGTCTCTTTACTCGTTCGTAATACATCATCCCGCAACTAACTCATTTAGTTGCAATGCTTGCAAGGCTTAAGTGATGTGCATTACCGAGAGGGCCCAGAGATACCTCTCCGACAATCGGAGTGACAAACCTAATCTCGAAATACGCCAACCCAACATGTACCTTTGGAGACACCTGTAGTACTCCTTTATAATCACCCAGTTACGTTGTGACGTTTGGTAGTACCCAAAGTGTTCCTCGGTAAACGGGAGTTGCATAATCTCATAGTTATAGGAACATGTATAAGTCATGAAGAAAGCAATAGCAACATACTAAACGATCGGGTGCTAAGCTAATGGAATGGGTCATGTCAATCAGATCATTCTTACTAATGATGTGATCCGTTAATCAAATAACAACTCTTTGTTCATGGTTAGGAAACATAACCATCTTTGATTAACGAGCTAGTCAAGTAGAGGCATACTAGTGACACTCTGTTTGTCTATGTATTCACACATGTATTATGTTTCCGGTTAATACAATTCTAGCATGAATAATAAACATTTATCATGAAATAAGGAAATGAATAATAACTTTATTATTGCCTCTAGGGCATATTTCCTTCACGGCGCCCGAGCGCTACTCTGTGCTCTATTCTCTCTTATTTGTAATTCACTCAGCGAATCCTATCACTAGGATGGGTGGAGAAGTCCTACTCCCGGAGGGAGTAGGACTCCTCCTGGCGCGCCATATGTGGCCGGCGCGGCCTCCCCCCTTTAGTCCTTTATATACGGAGGCAGGGGCACCCAGAGACACAAGTTGATCCACGTGATCTATTCCTTAGCCGTGTGCGGCCCCAGCCACCATAGTCCTCGATAATATTGTAGCGGAGTTTAGGCGAAGCCCTGCTGCAGTAGTACATCAAGATCGTCACCACGCCGTCGTGCTGACGGAACTCTTCCCCAACACTTTGCTGGATCGGAGTCCGGGGATCGTCATCGAGCTGAACGTGTGCTAGAACTCGGAGGTGCCGTAGTTTCGGTGCTTGATCGGTCGGGCCGTGGAGACGTACGACTACATCAACCAAATCGTTGTCGATCTAGACATAGGGTATGTAGATCATCAACTCTCCCCTCTCGTTGCTATGCATCACCATGATTGCGTGTGCGTAGGAATCATTAGGAATCTACGTTTCGGCGCCCCGCAGCAGCCTCCTCCTTCTCCGCCTCGCCAGCAAGGGCGGAAGAGACCGCCGCCCGGCTGCTCCGGTGCGTCGTAGTCCTTCTCCTCCGCCTCGTAAGCAAGCACGAAAGAAGACAGCCGCAGCCGCTCCGTCTGCTCCGGCGTCTAGCAGTACAGCCAGAGGCGGGAGGCAATACAGATTCAGTCCATCTCTCAAGCCTCTAGAGATGTTATCATACAAGAGGACCATGGAGGAAACCACGAAGATCGTGCAAGCCGAAGTGAGGGACTTCTTTGAAGGGGTGAAAGCAAAGAAACATCCACCTCTGGAGGAGAAGATAGATCCGGTGAAAGCGGAGCGCACGCTGGCTACCCTGAAGAAACCACCAAAGTCTCCGCTGAAAGGCAACTATGAGCGCATTATTGAAAGGTCATTTATCGAAGCGGGGCGGTCAGGAAGTACTATCAGTGATCAAAGGTTAAAAGCACAACGAGCTGGGAAAAAAATTGCCCAGCTCGGCGAACAAGCGAACCAACCGTGCCCCCCGCTCAAGGTGTCTAGCGATATCGTCGCTAATGATCCGAGGATGGTGCCCGGTTATACCAATCTTGGAGATTACCTGCCCGACGATGTACATTATGATTTTTTGGAGGTGGACGAACACAGATACCATTACGGGAAGCCTCTCGTCAAAGATGTAAAATCTCTAACAATGATGATGCGAAGATTCCATGATTGGTACATGAAAACCTGGAGAGAGTCTGGGGGGATGAATAGTTTGACGCTGAGAGTTAAAGAGGAGCATGACCTCGTTGGAATTGATTTGTTGAATGTTCCATTTGAGGAGTTCTTCCAGTTTTTCAATCAACAAGCCCACGATAAATTAACGGTCACTTGCTACTGTCAGTAAGTACTACTTCTGTCATTAAGTCTCTATATATAGGTCAGCTCTTTCATTGCATGTATATATAATTATCCTCACTATATTATGCAGATTGAAGATCGCCGAATTGAAGAAAAGACAAATCGGTGATATTGGGTTCATTAACACAAATCTCATAGATGCATATACGGTTGAATTTAAGGCCAAAGAGACTGAGGCCAACTTGCTACGATCGTTCGTATTAAATCAAAACAAAGCTATAATACTCTTTCCTTACAACTTCAAGTGAGTGTTACTGTCTTGTGCATATTCGGTTTCCCTTATTAGTCCAGGTTATAGTAATGTAATTGATGAGTTATGCATGCGTGTGCAGTTTTCACTATATTCTCCTAGAGATTAAGCTTGAGCAGGGACTAGTAACCGTCTTAGACTCGAGACGAAAAGATCCCCAGGAGTATGCGGACATGACTGAAATGCTCGAGAAGTAAGTTAAATCGATCATTATCGCACCATATCGGCAACTTTGTTCATTTCCTGATATCAAGTAATTGTTTTCTTTGTCTGGCAGGGTTTGGAGAAAATTCACCTCAAAAGCTCCGGGACTGCCGAAGAAGCTACAATTTAAACACCCGAAAGTAAGTACTACTAGCATATTCCTCGCATCTCCTAGTGATTCAAGCGCTAGTTTCATCAATACCATTTAGCATGCTTGCTTATCAGTTTGATTGACCTCTATTTCTTATAAAGTGGTTGTGGCAGGAAGCCGGGAATAATTACTGTGGATACTATGTTTGCCAGTCCATCCGCCACACGACCTGTGAGCGGGGCTACTCTGACAAACAATATGAAGTGCGTAAACAATAATATTCACAATTTTATTTTATTACCATCATTTGTGTTGAGTTTCATTTATTCATATATATGTATTGACCCTCTTCTTCAAATTAGATATTTCGGATGCGGGATGAACTCCTACCACCAGATCGTATGCGAGCAATTCAAGAGGAATTGGCGGCATTCTTTCTTTGACCACGTGATCGATAAAGATGGAGAATACCATGTGGACCCTGAGTTCATATATAATTAGGGGATTATATTGTAAGAGATCTTATATTGTATATATGTAGCCAGTAGCCGGATAGATATACGAAAACTTGTTGTTCGACCAATCTCTCGGAGAAGGAGAGGTCGATATCACTTCTCTCTGTATGCATATGTTCATGACGATCTTCTATTTCCTTCATTTGCTTACTAGCTAGCGTGTCGAGTCCTCTCTATACGTATAGTACGTAGCATCGACCAAGCACGGAAGATAAGAGAGGACACTTCTCTCTATTAATTAGCTAGCTAACATCAATATATGAAACACCTAAATTAACCCCCCAAAACCCCTAAACCACCTCCTTCAAAACAAAAACCTCAGCTCCTGCCAGCTGCTGACGCGTGGACGCCTATTGGTCCCGTTGGTGCCACCAACCGGGACCAAAGGGCCTCCTGCCTGGCTCGCCGCACCGGCCACGTGGAGGCCCATCTGTCCCGGTTCGTGTAAGAACCGGGACTAAAGGCCTAGGGCTTTAGTAACGACCCTTTAGTCCCGGTTCAAGACAACCGGGACAAATGAGCCTTACGAACCGGGACAAATGGCCCTTTTTCTACTCCACTGACATTTCAGGGTGTGGGCCGATTTTCTCTCGACTGACCCAATGACCATATAGTAGCAAGTGGAAAACCCGTAAAGCAAACGTATATCATAATCCGGTGGTCCATTCACTTCAGAGCTGTTGTACTCGCGATAGTTCGTCCTGAGTGACATGAAAAGCAATTGGTCTTCTGAGTTAGATTCATACATTTGGTATGTTGAGATGCCCTGTAACAGTGGTTATCGCATATAATGGTCCATAGGTTATTTCTATGAATTGGGCACATCATTGTCCATAGACTTGTAAAACAAGCTTCAAAAAATATCGTATACACTATGATTTTTTTTTTCTTTTTCTTTTTCTTTTCTTTGATGCTATTTAATCTTTGTTATTTCTTATACCTAAAATTTTTATATCATCGATACATAAGTAAACTTCTGTCCAGCCCTTTCCTTCCGCCACTTAGTTATTCATGTGACGGTCTTGTATAGTTGCTACTTGAATGAAGGATATTATGTGAATTTAGCCACATTAAATGGAACTCAGCTACTTATGTCTGAATTGGCATTTGAGAGACTAACAAAGAAGTGCATATCTCTTACCCTGCTGCATTATTGAGGGAGTTGGTGTATTTGTGATCAATAAGGTGTGCATAGGATAATGATCACATATTCATGCCCGCTTTCGAATATGCCATCACTAATCTTTATACGTAAGCACCTCGACGCTTTGCGTGAAGAAAATATGGTATCGTCAGCCGCCAATCAGTTGTACACACATCCATCAGATAGGAGACCTGGATGCACGCGCGCACAGATTTACATTGCGGACTGGGTATCTAGTAAGCTTTATCAGGATTATCTTGCTGCTATTGCTTGCATATGCAAGAATTACGTCCTGGAAGGCAACCTTGATTGGTTTTTTCTTGTGGGGTCAATGGGCCTGCTGCCGTTTGTATTATATCACACCAATTAACATATTTACTATTAATTTTAGCATCTCATGACACCTGTAAATAGGGGACCAATATGCATATCAATTTCTCCACTATTGTTACAAACATCACGCGCACTCTCACAAACAGCCTTGAAGCTCAGCAACATTCCATCATCTCGATTCCAACTTGACACGTAGGAGATTGCCGCTCCATAGGTATGTGTATTGGGGCAAATCAATCACATTATTGAGCCACATTAATTTTAATCATACGGCTGAAAATACCGACTCATAATCAGGAATATCATTGCACCTTAATTAGGAAACGAAATCATCACATCAACCACATAAAGTTCCACACACTCAGTTATGTAGCCAATAGTCGATTTGAGCAATCTTACTCTGTGACACCCTTCAATTTAGAAAACAAGAGAACACACAAAATCACCTAAATGAAAAAACATCAGCCGAAAAAATCACGTGCCACACACGTTTCCCAGCCAGCATTAGCTCCTCCTCGCAAGACATATATGCCTCTCTCTCGCGTAAAAGAAGACTCTACATATCATATCCGCTTGTGGCCACTTGCGAAACATGCGTTGTCACCCTCCATGCTTGCACAGGGCTCTGCCATCACAATGGCCTCCCACTCGCACCACTCGTACATTCGGCCTATTCGGACAATAAGATACGCAATATAAGAAGACTCGAAAAGGCAAATCGCAATTAATGTATAGTCATCGAACAATATCAATCAAACAACCTAGGCATGCTCCAGATTAAACGATCAGCATGTTTAGCGCGCAATTATATCCCATCACATAATATGTGTAACTAATGTTACAACCTAATATACACATGAAATTTTTCCTTCAATCGAAGTCTTCATTTATTTTTTAGGAAAGGCGATCTCAATATCATGGTTAATTTATGTTCTTAATTACATAGATACTTTATGTGATTTGAATTGAATTGAATTGCACCTGCGCAAGCAGGCACACAAAAACAGCATGGAGGGATGGGTGATGGAGGTGGGGCGAAAACCAACCTGGGGAGGTAAAAAAGTAAAAACCGTATTGCGTAATTTGCATACACACTCTCATATTGGTACGAAAGTAGATGACACGATTGGGTGAATATTGAAGAGTCAGAATATCATTCAGTGAGAGGGTGAGTGGTCATACGTTCCAAATTGTTAGCCCCTATTACAAGCTAGCTTAATTTGGTTTCAGAGAGATGAATTGATGGATATTGGAATTATTCGAGACCGAAGCACTAGAGTAATACAGTGTCTAAACATCCAACACTGCATGCCAGTGACCATACAAGGTATGCACATGGATGTTCGACTATCAAGCTCATACAGTCTTCATGCATGCATGCAGGCGTCTATTCGCAATAGAGCTAGTAAAGAGATAGATTAATATGATACTGTCACAACACTCAATATAATCTACAACGAGTACGTTGATTGCATAATGCTGAGTAGGGACAATGCTAGAGGTTATCTAAAATCTTTTCTATTGATTTGAATATGCGATACACACTTACTTGCAGCGGACAATCTTTAGTCCTGCAGTCTTTGCAAAGTCTTTTCGATATTCCACTACTAGTTTTGCCTCCGGTAAAAGCCTGGAAAGCAGTAAAACGCCAACATAACGAATTTGACACTTGGCACTTCCATATACGACACTGCTTAGCCGGAATGTGTCTAGAATAGGAAGCAGTCTCACTGTGAGTGCACACTGCAGGCTAGTATGAGAGATAGTACAAATGAAATATCCTCTCCTAGAAAAACTGATAAGGATACAGAAGCACGCCATAGCAGTTCAAGAAGAGGATATACATCAGCAAGAAGTAAAATATTACAATCAAGATCGGAAGTAAATTTCTTGAACGTGAGCACCACATCCGTAAGGAGCTCGCTTCGCGTAATCGGGCATCAGCCACCATAACAGCCATGCTCAGACGGAGAAAAAAGTGTCAGGGAGATCATCCCTTAGAATCGAGCTAGTCAGGAGGTGCGATGCAATGTCGATTGTGGATTTGGTTCAATCGCTGATATGGCAGCTCAATTGCGACTTCAAGGTGGCTTCACAGAACGGAGCACCGCAAATCTATTACTTAATGAGAGAAACGACAGCTCGCGCAAACATGGGAGAAACGGCGGCACAAAGCCATCGAACTCGCAATACTGGGCGAACACTTCAAGACGAAGCACCGAGGCAAGACAATAAGACGGTTGTATGAGCTGCATAGAAAGAACCGATATATAACAGTGACCATCAGCGAATCCATACGAAACACCCATGCACACGACCATACTCCTTCCAGATGATCCGCCTGAAAGATGTAGACGCATTAGCTAGGCTCATCTACAGCCTTCCTGCACTAGCCACTCCCAAACGCTCCGCGCCGGGCGCAGCGAAACAGAATTGCGCGCCTGGGCCACGCACCAATCTTAACTGGAACAGATCTAGCGAAGATGCGCACACTCACGAGTACGGACCGATTGCCTCCTTACGGCGATAGTAATTGAATTTTGAAGATCTTTATTGTAGGCGGCTGCATAATAAAGTGACCGACCTCGAGAGTGAGGGCATGAATAGAGACAACCTAAGATGAGCATCCTAAATAGGAACGCGTGATCGGACAGAGCTATCACCCCACACCGATGACCGAGGTGACGCCCGGCCGCCGGAGGAAGGCGCTGGAAGTTGGCCTCTCCTAGCGTGTGGAGCTATAGGCGGTTTCAACCGCCGTGTCCGGAGAAAGGTAACACTGCTATTTCTAGATTATGCTGCTATTACTAGTTATCACGCACGCTCACTAGAAATCATACTTGCGTAGTACTTGGCAGATTAAAGCGAACGTCAGAGAGAGTATATATTTGCTGAAGGATGTAGCAAAGGTCGAGAGAAAAGTAAGATATTGGTCTTAAATGATAATATTTGCAGCAGTTCCACCCTTTCTTACCCTAGCGTGTCCAGGTTATAGTTAGATCAAGTAAACGACTGCATCCAAGTAATATTTTTGCTCTTGTTTAATTGCAACAGAATTCACACACGCAATTATGCTGTCTACTACGCCACCGGAAAATATGGACGACTCCCTGACGCCTGAAGATCACTACACGGACCTTAACGCGAATCACTCGATTGCTCAGGATGAGGAGACCGCTGCAGCGTGGGAAAGCAGAGTTCCAGCCAAGTCGCATGGAGTCGCAGTCGGAAAATGGTTCCAAAGTCGAGGTGATCGCGGTCGGCACGCTACCTCTACATCTACCTTCGCCAAGGATTAATATTAGACCTACAATAATTGTTATTTGGTGCCAGCGTTGAGCATGAACATTATATCTGGATCTTGTTTGATGCGAGACGGTTATTCATTTAAATCAGAGAATAATGGTTGTTCTATTTATATGAGTAATATCTTTTATGGTCATGCACCCTTGAAGAGTGGTCTATTCTTATTGAATCTCGATAGTAGTGAACACATATTCATAATGTTGAAGCCAAAAGATGCAGAGTTGATAATGAAAGTGCAACTTATTTGTGGCACTGTCGTTTAGGTCATATCGGTGTAAAGCGCATGAAGAAACTCCATACTGATGGACTTTTGGAACCACTTGATTATGAATCACTTGGTACTTGCGAACCGTGCCTCATGGGCAAGATGACTAAAACACCGTTCTCCGGTACTATGGAGAGAGCAACAGATTTGTTGGAAATCATACATACCAGATGTATGTGGTCCGATGAATATTGAGGCTCGTGGCGGATATCGTTATTTTCTCACCTTCACAGATGATTTAAGCAGATATGGATATATCTACTTAATGAAACATAAGTCTGAAAATTTGAAAAGTTCAAAGAATTTCAGAGTGAAGTTGAAAATCATCGTAACAAGAAAATAAAGTTTCTACGATCTGATCGTGGAGGAGAATATTTGAGTTACGAGTTTGGTGTACATTTGAAACAATGCGGAATAGTTTCGCAACTCACGCCACCCGGAACACCACAGCGTAATGGTGTGTCCTGAACGTCGTAATCGTACTTTACTAGATATGGTGCGATCTATGATGTCTCTTACTGATTTACCGCTATCGTTTTGGGGTTATGCTTTAGAGACGGCCGCATTCACGTTAAATAGGGCACCATCAAAATCCGTTGAGACGACGCCTTATGAACTATGGTTTGGCAAGAAACCAAAGTTGTCGTTTCTGAAAGTTTGGGGCTGCGATGCTTATGTGAAAAAGCTTCAACCTGATAAGCTCGAACCCAAATCGGAGAAATGTGTCTTCATAGGATATCCAAAGGAAACTATTGGATACACCTTCTATCACAGATCCGAAGGCAAGATTTTGTTGCTAAAATCGCAAACTTTCTGGAGAAGGAGTTTCTCTCGAAAGAAGTGAGTGGGAGGAAAGTAGAACTTGATGAGGTAACTGTACCTGCTCCCTTATTGGAAAGTAGTGCATCCCAGAAAACTGTTTCTGTGACACCTACACCAATTAGTGAGGAAGCTAATGATAATGATCATGAAACTTCAGAACAAGATACTACTGAACCTCGTAGATCAACCAGAGTGAGATCCGCGCCAGAGTGGTACGGTAATCCAGTTCTGGAAATCATGCTACTAGATCATGATGAACCTATGAACTATGAAGAAGCGATGGTGAGCCCAGATTCCGCAAAATGTCTTGAAGCCATGAAATCTGAGATGGGATCCATGTATGAGAACAAAGTGTGGACTTTGGTTGACTTGCCCAATGATCGGCAAGCAATTGAGAATAAATGGATCTTCAAGAAGAAGACTGACGCCGATGGTAATATTACTGTCTACAAAGCTCGACTTGTCGCAAAAGGGTTTCGGAAAGTTCAAGGGGTTGACTACGATGAGACCTTCTCACCCGTAGCGATGCTTAAGTCTGTCCGAATCATGTTAGCAATTGTCGCATTTTTTGATTATGAAATTTGGCAGATGGATGTCAAAACTGCATTCCTGAATGGATTTCTGGAAGAAGAGTTGTATATGATGCAACCAGAAGGTTTTGTCGATCCAAAGGGAGCTAACAAAGTGTGCAAGCTCCAGCGATCCATTTATGGACTGGTGCAAGCTTCTCGGAGTTGGAATAAACGCTTTGATAGTGTGATCAAAGCATTTGGTTTTATACAAACTTTTGGAGAAGCCTGTATTTACAAGAAAGTGAGTGGGAGCTCTGTAGCATTTCTGATATTATATGTGGATGACATATTACTAATTGGAAATGATATAGAATTTCTAGATAGCATAAAGGGATACTTGAATAAGAGTTTTTCAATGAAAAACCTCGGTGAAGCTGCTTACATATTAGGCATAAAGATCTATAGAGATAGATCAAGACGTTTAATTGGACTTTCACAAAGCACATACCTTGACAAGACTTTGAAGAAGTTCAAAATGGATCAAGCAAAGAAAGGGTTCTTGCCTGTGTTACAAGGTGTGAAGTTGAGTCAGACTCAATGCCTGACCACTGCAGAAGATAGAGAGAAAAATGAAAGATGTTCCCTATGCTTCAGCCATAGGCTCTATCATGTATGCAATGCTGTGTACCAGACTTGATGTGTGCCTTGCTATAAGTCTAGCAGGGAGGTACCAAAGTAATCCAGGAGTGGATCACTGGACAGCGGTCAAGAACATCCTGAAGTACCTGAAAAGGACTAAGGATATGTTTCTCGTATATGGAGGTGACAAAGAGCTCATCGTAAACGGTTACATTGATGCAAGCTTTGACACTGATCCGGACGATTCTAAATCGCAAACCGAATACGTGTTTACATTAAATGGTGGAGCTGTCAGTTGGTGCAGTTCTAAACAGAGCGTCGTGGTGGGATCTACGTGTGAAGCGGAATACATAGCTGCTTCGGAAGCAGCGAATGAAGGAGTCTGGATGAAGGAGTTCATATCTGATCTAGGTGTCATACCTAGTGCATCGGGTCCAATGAAAATCTTTTGGGACAATACTGGTGCAATTGCCTTGGCGAAGGAATCCAGATTTCACAAGAGAACCAAGCACATCAAGAGACGCTTCAATTCCATCCGGGATCTAGTCCAGGTGGGAGACATAGAGATTTGCAAGATACATACGGATCTGAATGTAGCAGACCCGTTGACTAAGCCTCTTCCACGAGCAAAACATGATCAGCACCAAGGCTCCATGGGTGTTAGAATCATTACTGTGTAATCTAGATTATTGACTCTAGTGCAAGTGGGAGACTGAAGGGAATATGCCCTAGAGGCAATAATAAAGTTATTATTTATTTCCTTTTATCATGATAAATGTTTATTATTCATGCTAGAATTGTATTAACCGGAAACATAATACATGTGTGAATACATAGACAAACAGAGTGTCACTAGTATGCCTCTACTTGACTAGCTCGTTAATCAAAGATGGTTATGTTTCCTAACCATGGACAAAGAGTTGTCATTTGATTAACGGGATCACGTCATTAGTTGAATGATATGATTGACATGACCCATTCCATTAGCTTAGCACCCGATCGTTTAGTATGTTGCTATTGCTTTCTTCATGACTTATACATGTTCCTATGACTATGAGATTATGCAACTCCCGTTTGCCGGAGGAACACTTTGTGTGCTACCAAACATCACAACGTAACTGGGTGATTATAAAGGAACTCTACAGGTGTCTCCAAAGGTACATGTTGGGTTGGCGTATTTCGAGATTAGGATTTGTCACTCCGATTGTCGGAGAGGTATCTCTGGGCCCTCTCGGTAATGCACATCACTGAAGCCTTGCAAGCATTGCAACTAATGAGTTAGTTGCGGGATGATGTATTATGGAACGAGTAAAGAGACTTGCCGGTAACGAGATTGAACTAGGTATGGGATACCGACGATCGAATCTCGGGCAAGTAACATACCGATGACAAAGGGAACAACGTATGTTGTTATGCGGTCTGACCGATAAAAGATCTTCGTAGAATATGTAGGAGCCAATATGAGCATCCAGGTTCCGCTATTGGTTATTGACCTGAGACGTGTCTCAGTCATGTCTGCATTGTTCTCGAACCCGTAGGGTCCGCACGCTTAAGGTTTCGATGACAGTTATATTATGAGTTTATGCGTTTTGATGTACCGAAGGTTGTTCGGAGTCCCGGATGTGATCACGGACATGACGAGGAGTCTCGAAATGGTCGAGACATAAAGATTGATATATTGGAAGCCTATGTTTGGATATCGGAAGTGTTCCGTTGAAATCGGGATTTTACCGGATTACCGGGAGGTTACCGGAACCCCCCGGGAGGTATATGGGCCTTAGTGGGCCTTAGTGGAAGAGAGGAGAGGTGGCCATAGATGGGCCGCGCGCCCCTCCCCCCCTTGGTCCGAATAGGACAAGGAGAGGGGGCCGGCCCCCCTTCCTCCTCTCTCTCCTCTTTCCCCCCCCTCCGCGATCCTATTCCAACTAGGAAAGGGGGGGAGTCCTACTCCCGGAGGGAGTAGGACTCCTCCTGGCGCGCCTCTCCTGGCCGGCCGCACTCCCCCCTTGATCCTTTATATACGGAGCAAGGCACCCTAGAGACACAAGTTGATCCACGTGATCTATTCTTAGCCGTGTGCGGTGCCCCTTCCAATATAGTCCTCGATAATATTGTAGCGGTGCTTAGGCGAAGCCCTGCGACTAGTAGTACATCAAGATCGTCACCACGCCGTCGTGCTGACGGAACTCTTCCCTGATACTTTGCTGGATCGGAGTCCGGGGATCATCATCGAGCTGAACGTGTGCTAGAACTCGGAGGTGCCGTAGTTTCAGTGCTTGATCGGTCGGGCCGTGAAGACGTACGACTACATCAACCTAATTAACGCTTCCATTGTCGATCTACAAGGGTACGTAATCAACACTCTGCCCCTCTCGTTGCTATGCATCACCATGATCTTGCGTGTGCGTAGAATTTTCTGAAATTACTACGAAACCCAACATTGGTGAGTAGTGGACTCGTGTGCGAAAACTATTTTACTAGTGGAGTCTCGTAGGATAGCTTAGCCAAGAGTCAAAGCTGGCTTGCTGCAATAACTCCACCACCTTCTTGAGAATGAGCATGTATAGTAGGTTCTGATGTAAGACTTGCTGAGTACCTTTGTACTCATGTTTTGCTTAATTACTGTTTTCAGACGACAACACCGCCCCCTCCGATGGGTTCATACGTAGACCTTGATGTCGACGAGTGACTAGCCACCCAGGTGGTGATCCTGGCCATGGAGGGCCCTATGTAGATAGACAGGCTTCGAGAAGCCTTCTTGCTTTCTAGTGTCTGTACTCAGACTATTTACTTCCGCTTGTGCTTGTATGTGTATGACTTGAGTGTCGGGTCATGTGACCCCTACCTGTATGAACTGTTATGTATGGCTCTCTGGAGCCTTTAAATAAAGTACTTGAGTTGTAGAGTTTTGTTGTGATGCCATGTTGTATGTACATCATATCGGCATATTGTGTGTATGATTGAAATGCTTGGTATGAGTGGGATCCGACAATCTAGTTGTTTATCCTTGGCAGCCTCTCTATGGGGAAATGTAGTCTAGTGCTTCCTCGAGCCATAGTAGTCCGCTACAGCCCGGTTCACCGGAGTCCTGCTAGCCCAGCACTACTCTCAGGACACTTGACTGGCCGGCATGTGTTTCACTCTTCTATGTCTGTCCCTTCGGGGAAATGTCACGCGGTGACATCCGGAGTCCTGCCTAGCCTGCTACAGCCCGGGTTCCCCGGAGTCCTGTTAGCCCAGTGCTACAGCCCGGATCACTCGCTGATGACCGACATGCTCGATGTGATTCATGTATGCCTGTCTCCATAGGTCTGTGCCGCTTTGGGTTCACGACTAGCCATGTCGGCCCGGGTTCTCTGTCATATGGATGCTAGCGACACTATCATATACGTGAGCCAAAAGGCGCAAACGGTCCCGGGCCATGGTAAGGCGACACCCGTGGGAATACCGTGCGTGAGGCCGCAAAGTGATATGAGGTGTTACCGGCTAGATCGATGTGACTTGGAATCGGGGTCCTGACAGCGTTGGCATCAGAGCCGGACTGCCTGTAGGTTCGTTGAGCCAAACTGGTCGATGTCGAGTCTAGAAATGCTTTAGTTATATGTAGGGGAATTGATTGTGGGAGGGAACGTAAGGCTCTTTTACTCCTTTACCTTATGCCCTCTGATCTGAGTCATTCTCTTCTCATTCAACGTGGGTTAAGGACTAGGCTCTCTTCTTCTATCAGGTTCACGTGTTACTAATCCGAGTAGCTTATAGGATTGTTGTTACAAGCCCCAGTTCAGTTTCTACTATTTCTAGTATGTTGCTACTTGAATCAGAACCTTGATATGATGTTGTTGAGTGGTATTGCAAATCTGTTGTGGATGTCTCAAATCTTTTTCTGAGCATTTACAGCTGTTATGCTGTCCAATTTTCCCTAGAAATTCTAATGTCTTTGCATTGTGGTTGTGCTTTCAGATGGCCAACTGCTCAAAACCAAGTGGTTCGCCTGACCCGGTGCCTCGATGTGCCCGGTCATACTGCTATGTTAGTCCGGGTAATGATCGAGACGGGTTACCGTTGGTATCCCGAATACACCGTCGAAGAGCAATTCCGAGACTTTAATCAAAGCCAATATTTCTGCACCGTCAGGATATTTCCTTCTTATCCTGGATCTACCGAGCCCCTTCACTGTTCCTATGGACTCGGGGTTACTGTTGAGATGGCTGTGCAGGATGCTGCCTATTCCATGATGACCATCATGCGAGTCCGGACTGGCCTGCTTCGGAACACCGACTTCCGTTACATGCCAGCTTCACTTCCGGGAGCGCAAGGGTATCTCAGGCTATCTATGCTGACTCCACTCAGGAGGACTCACTAACTCGTACCACTGCCGAGATGCTCGAAGGATAAGGACCGAGAGAATCGGGCCTTGAGGCTGGAGCTTTTCAATACCCGTGCTGATCATTGGGCCACATTGACTCGGTTTGCACCTGCGGTGCAAGCTGGATGTATGGATACAAGGGATCTGTATCCTGTGAGATCTGCTCTGCCAGACATGGTGGATTGGCGTGATGTGGGAGGCATCACCCCACCCCGTGGTCCCCGCAGGCCACCGTTTGTTGGTCCAAGACCTCATCCTAGCCCCTTTGGTCCACAAGCTCCTCAGGACCGTCTGTTCCCGGATGATCACGTTGAACTTCCAGGCTATGGAGGTGACTTCTATGAGGACTACTACGGAGCTGTCTGAGTTAGTAGTAGTATCACTAGTATTGTAATAGTTGTATCTCCACTGTCCTGCGTGACTTGTGGAATATGACTTTGTGTGTAATCAATTCCGGAGGTGTAGACAAATAATGTATAGGAGCTTGGAATGCCTCCGATGAGATGTAACGTCTTTCATCATAGTTGTACTGTAGCCTGGGCTTGTACTAAACTATGTATGATGTGTATGACCGTTGGTATATATATGGCAGTTTTATATTACCATGACATACGGATGAACATCTCTGCATTCCGTGTTATCCATTACATTCTGCACTTCCTTGCTAAGTTTGAGCCATCCTTATCTAAACCGTTGTCTTGTTTTCTCCTAGGATGGTCAACACCCGCAGCAACCCTGCTGCCCGGAGCAGGGGGAAGCCAGTGCAGCTAGGGGTGAAAATCTGCCTCACCCGCCTTCTCTGGCCGAAGTGATGCTGGAGGCGGAAAGAAACAAGCGTGAGACTAACCGCTGGAGCGGATTGAGCAGAACACTGCACGCCATCAGCGAAATGACTTGGTGTCAATCAATGACTTTATCAAGCTGTACCCACCAAAGTTTAACCATTCCGTCGAGCCCCTCGACGCGGATGACTGGCTTCGCAGCATCACCCACAAGCTACGTTCTGCCAACGTAGCCGAAGCCGACAAGGTTACTTATGCTGCCTATCACCTCGAAGGCCCTGCTAGCCTTTGGTGGGAAAACTTTGAAGCTATGCGCCCAGTTGGTCAAATCACTACTTGGGCTGAAGTTAGTGAGGCTTTCCATGAGCATCACATTCCGGAAGGTCTCATGGATCTCAAGAGGGAGGAGTTCTGCAATTTCACCCAAGGAAGACTAACTGTGGATGCATATAGTCGTGAATTTGGGAATCTGACACGATATGCTCCTGAAGAAGTATCTACCGACGCTAAGAAGCAGACAAGGTTCCGCAAGGGACTTAGCCCTGAGCTTCGTTGCGATCTTCGTCTACACGAGTGCACCTCCTTTCAGAAGATGGTCAACAAAGCCATCAGTGCTGAGTCAGGTCAGTCTGACTATGACGCTTCACGCAAGCACTCACGTGATTTTGGCTCTTCATCCGGCTCTGGAGCTTAGAAGCACCGGGTGTGGATCCCAGGCACAGCACTGCCACCCAGGTTCATTCCGAGGCCATCCTTTGAGGCGCCTCGTCCCATCCAGCAGTTTGCACCGCCCAAACCCTATGGTGGCCCCGCTGCTAATGCTGCTCCACGTCCCAGTGTGGTGACGTGTTTCAAGTGTGGAGAGCCGGGTCACTATAGCCGAGAGTGTCCCCAGAACAACAACCCCAATCAATCTGGAATGTCCGTTGGCCATGGTAAGTTAGCGGGAAAGACATTCTACGCCAAGCCGGTCACCACTGCATGTCGCCATGTCAACTATGTCTCAGTCGAGGAGGCTCACAAGGATCCTAACGTCGTCCTTGGTACGCTCCTTGTTAACTGCCATCCGGCATCTGTTCTTTTCGATACTGGAGCATCTCATTCCTTCATATCCGAGAACTATGCTCAATTGCATAACACGACATTCTGTGACATGCCCACTTCCATGGTAATTCAAACTCCGGGTTCCAAATGGAAAACTTCTAGAGTAAGCCATGGGAACGAAATTCTTGTCGATAGACTTGTCTTCCTTGCATCCTTAAAAGCTCTCAAGTCCTCGGACATAAACATCATCTTGGGTATGGACTGGATGTCAGCTCATTATGCTAAGATTGATTGTGCCACTAGAACCGTTCAACTTACTCATCCCTCGGGCAAGACAGTCAATTTCCTAACTCGAGTGGCCAAGCGCCAGCTTTATTCCCTAAATGCCAATCCCCTTCCAAACCTTGAGGATGTTCCGGTAGTCCGGGACTTCCCGGATGTCTTTCCCGAAGAACTGCCAGGCGTTCCACCTGACAGGGATGTCAAGTTCGTGATAGACCTTGTTCCAGGAACCGTTCCAATTTCTAGGAGACCCTATAAGATGGCACCCTTAGAACTAGCCGAGCTTAAGAACCAACTCGATGAGTCCTTGAAAAATGGTTTCATCTATCCTAGTTCCTCTCCTTGGGCTTGCCCCATCCTCTTTGTCAAGAAGAAGGATGGAACGGATCGGATGGTTGTAGATTACCGACCTATCAACTTGGTCACTATCAAGAACAAGTATCCGCTTCCCAGGATCAACGATCTGTATGATCAGCTCGCTGGATCCTCAGTCTTTTCCAAGATGGATTTGAGGTTGGGCTACCATCAAATCAAAATCAGAAACGGGGACATTCCCAAAACGGCCTTTGTTACTCGTTATGGCCAATACGAGTACACCGTTATGTCCTTCGGTTTAACCAATGCCCCAGCCACCTTCTCCGGTTAATGAACTCGGTCTTCATGGAGTATTTGGATAAATTCGTCGTAGTATACCTCGATGACATACTCATCTACTCCAAGAATGAAGAGGAACATGCCGAACATCTAAGGCTGGTATTGATGAAACTTCGAGAGCATCGCCTTTATGCCAAATTCTCCAAGTGTGAATTTTGGTTGCCAGAAGTGACCTATCTAGGCCATGTAATCTCTGGTAAGGGTATTGCTGTCAATCCCGAGCGAGTTCAAGCCGTCCTTGATTGGACTCCACCTGAGACGGTCAAGCAAGTTCGGAGCTTCCTTGGCTTAGCGAGCTATTGCCGCCGCTTCGTCGAGAATTTCTCCAAGGTTGCTAAACCTCTAACTGAACTCCTCAAGAAAGATAAAAAGTTTGAGTGGACCCCACAGTGCGAGTTCAGCTTTCAGGAACTGAAAAGACGCCTGACATCTGCTCCCGTACTGGTACCACCAGATTTCTCCAAGGACTTTATTATCTATTGCGACGCCTCGCGACAAGGACTAGGTTGCATACTCATGCAAGATCGTCAGGTAATTGCCTATGCTTCACGGCAATTACACCCACATGAGGAAAACTATCCCACACATGATCTAGAGCTTGCAGCTGTAGTCCATGCACTCAAAACTTGGCGACATTACCTCCTCGGTAATCGTTGCGAGATCTTCACCGATCACCAAAGTTTGAAATATATCTTCACCCAACCGATTTGAATCTCAGGCAAAGACGTTGGGTCGAGTTGATCTCGGATTACGACTTAGGAATAACTTACACCCCGGGCAAAGCCAATGTCATGGCTGATGCGCTAAGTCGTAAATCTTATTGTAACAACCTGATGTTACAACAAAGTCAACCACTTCTCCGAGGAATTTCGTAAGCTTAATCTTCACATTGTTCCTCGAGGATTCCTATCCACCCTGGTGGCGAAACCTACCCTTACGGATCAGATCATCAAGGCACAGAAGGTAGATCCGGGAATCTCCCGTATTAAGAGAAGCATTAAGAAAGGAGTCGCGAATTGTTTCTCCGTTGATGATCAAGGTGTCGTATACTTTGGAAACCGCTTAGTGGTTCCAAAGGCACGAAACCTGAGGCGGCTGATCCTTAAGGAAGCTCATGAATCCCCTCTCACCATTCATCCCGGTAGTACTAAAATGTATCAAGACCTACGCCAGAGGTTTTGGTGGACTAGGATGAAGAGAGAAATCGCTCAATACATTGCTAATTGCGACGTTTGTCGTCGTGTTAAAGCAGAGCATCAACGGCCTGCTGGCACCCTTCAACCTTTGGCTATTCCCGAGTGGAAATGGGATAAAATCAGTATGGATTTCATCACTGGGTTTCCCAGGACCAAGAGAGGGAATAATGCCATCTTCGTCGTGATCGACCGTCTTTCCAAGTAGCCCATTTCCTACCTGTTCGTGAGAGTATCACCGCTAGCCAGCTAGCTACTTGTACATCTCCCGAATAGTGTCTCTTCATGGTGTCCATTGGAAATTAACTCAGACCGTGGGAGTCTCTTCACCTCTCGATTTTGGGAAAGTTTCCAAAATGCTATGGGAACTCGTCTCTCTTTTAGCACCGCCTTCCATCCTCAATCAAGTGGTCAAGTAGAACGAGTCAATCAAATTCTGGAAGATATGCTCCGAGCCTCTGTCATCTCGTTCGGAATGGGTTGGGAGAAATGCCTTCCATTCGCGGAGTTTGCTTACAACAATAGTTATCAAGCTAGCTTGGGCAAGGCTCCTTTCGAAGTTCTCTATGGACGAAAATGTCGAACGCCTCTTAACTGGTCAGAAACCGGGGAAAGACAACTCTTTGGCCCGGATATGATTCAGGAAGCAGAAGAACAGGTTCGCGTTATTCGTGAGAAATTGAAAACAGCCCAATCTCGTCAAAAGAGCCAATATGATCGTAAACATAAGCTATGACTTATGAAGTCGGCGAGAAGGCTTACCTTCGGGTTACTCCGTTAAAGGGAACCCATCGTTTCGTATCAAAGGCAAATTGGCTCCTCGTTACATTGGACCCTTTCGCATTCTTGCCAAACGAGGAGAAGTTGCCTACCAATTGGAACTACCTTCACATCTTTCCAGAGTTCACGATGTCTTCCACGTTTCTCAACTCAGGCGTTGCTTCGCGGATCCTATCCGTGGAGTGGACCACGAAACGCTTGATCTACAAGATAACCTCTCATATCGGGAATATCCCGTTCGTATCCTTGATCAAGCCGAGCGTACCACTCGACGTCATAATATCAAGTTTCTCAAGGTTCAATGGTCACACCATTCCGAGAAAGAAGCCACTTGGGAAAGGGAGGATCGTCTTCGACTCGAGTACCCCACCTTCTTCCCGGAGGATCCTAAATCTCGGGACGAGATTCTTTTGAGTGGGGGTGAGTTGTCACACCCTAGCTAGTTCAAGCATTAGAGTGTGCATCATGTTTAAATTTTTAAATTTGAAATGGGGATGACAGAACCCCCAGCACCCCCTGGAACAACTAGGGTTTACTAAAAACTTTTTCAATGAACCTGAAATGCCCTTCTAAAAAGCCCACCCTTTTTGTTTTGGGTTAAAACCTTTGACAAAAATGGTGCACATTTTTCTAGGACATCTAAGGTCATTGGATTAATCCTTATGGTATTTGCATTTGGGCATTTAAATGCTATAAAATATTTTAAATGCTCAAATAATCATAAACTAAAATGTTTGCTGCTGGATATATTCTAAGCAGTGGCCATGATTAATTTTATGATTTATGGTAATGCCCTGGCATTTTTAATAAAGCCCTGAAGTTACAGAAATAATAAATAAATAAAAAAACAGAAAGGAGAGAAAGAACAGGGACTTACCTGGCGCAGCCCACCAGCCCACCCGGCTCGCCCAGTCGACTGGCTCTTGCCAGTCGTCCTCCTCCTCTTGCCAGGAGGACGAGGAGCGCGTGGCCGGCGCCCGCGGCCACACGCCGGCCACCTCCTGCTTCCGCCGACACCCTTGAGGCGTCTACGAGTGCCACGCCGACCCCCACGTCTCCCTCTCTTTCTTCCCACTCTCCCCATGGCCTCTCCCCTCTCTGGCTCTCTCCCCATCTCCCTGCCGAGCGCAGCCGTCGCCGCCGACAAGCTCCACCGCAGCCACCGCCGTCCATTCGTTGCATCGTCATGCTAGGAAGCTCCGCCGTCGTCGACTACATCAAGTAGGCCGAGCCCCGAGCGCTCGCTCGCCCCGGAGATGCTGCACCGAGCTCGTCCTCAACTCCGGCCACCGGAGATCCCCTTCGCCATCCCCGCCGCATCAGCTCATCCCCGACCTCTCCGACTGCCTCGACGAGACCCCTCTGTGCTCGGCCACCTCCCCACCCTCTCCGTTCTCTCTCTCGAGCCCCGTAGCGACCGCACGTAGCTCACCCGCACGCACCGCCGCGGAGCTCATCGCCGACGAGGCTCCGGCCACCCAATGGCCGCGCCACCCTGTCCACTAGTCCTACCGCACCTCCAGGAGCTCAACGCACCAATCCACGCGCCTCCCCGTGCCCCCTAGCGACTAGCTCGACCTCACCCGAGCTCCGGCCGCCGCCAAACTCGTCGCTGACGACGTTTCCGGCCACCCCAGCTCCACCCACTGCCACCACTCGACGCGGATTCCTCCCCGCATCACGTAGATAGTCTCCACCATCCTTTTGGTCGCCGGAGTGCAAATCCCACGCTGCTCCGCCGCGTCTGGCCTCGCCGGCGGCTAGACGCCGGCGAGTTGACCCTGTTTGACCCTGTGTGGGCCCTGGTTGACCCCTCCCCCCGAGTCTATGACAGGTGGGGCCGGTCTGCTAATTAGTTTAGGATTAGTTTTAACTAATTTTAATTAGTTTAGTCACTGACATGTGGGCCCAGGCCCCACTGACAGCTAATTAGTGTTAATTTAATTCTGTTAATTAGCTGAGTCACTGACAGACAGGGCCCACCAGTCAGGTTTGACCTGGCCGACCCAGTTGACCCGCTGACATCTATGTCATGCTGACGCATTAATTCAATTACTGGAATTATTTTTTTATAGGAAATTCCAGAAAATAGTCAAAACTTCTAAAAATCATAGAAAATCAACCATAGCTCCAAATCAAACAAGTTATATATGAAAAATGATCAGAAAAATTCAATCTATCCATCTGTAATGGTTTCATGCATGACAAAACAAGTTAACCTTGCTGTTTAAGCAGAATAAGATAATACACTAATAAGGCTATGTTTAATGAGCTAACATTTGAATCTTTGATTCAAATGAGTTCATCCCCTTCTGTTTTAGCTTGCATTAGGCCAAGACACGTTCATCTTGCCATGTCATAGCATGCATCATATTGTTGCATATTGCCATGTGTTGATTATGTTTGGTGTGTCTTTCGTGGTAGGTTCTGCCTCCGAGGATAACCCCGAGTATCCGTCTGAAGGGCAGTACCCTACTACCACTACAACAGGCAAGCAACCATTGATCATTCTGATACAAACCCATGTTCTCGCTTCTACTCTTGTTACTGCATTAAGACAACGCGATTCAAACTGCTGTGTGCTACGGTAGTTGAACCCTTATCCTCTGCATGACCTGTCATTGCCACAGTAACTAGATGAAACCCACTAGCATGTGTAGGAGTTGATTGAGCCATGTATGTGATTCCTACCTTGCTATGCCTGCTATGCTTAGAGTTGTGTCAGGTCTGGTTCATCTGGGTGATGGGCTAGAGTGAAATGATTATGTCGGTAATGTGAGGGATGTGTTGAGCATGTTTTGGTAAAGGTATCGATGAGAGGCCATGTAGGAGTACGTGGTGGGTTGTTTCATTGAGGCCGTCCATAAGAACTGAGATCTGTATGTGTGATTTAAGATGCAGTTACTACCGTACATTGGGCCCGAAACCAATGGACCCTCTCGGCTTCTTAATCACCCTAGTACTTTGTCCAGGAGTTGCAAATAGTTTCTGGTGTTTGTAGGTTATGTGTTGGCGGCCGTGCGTAGCGCTGACCCTAGGGGTGGGCTATGTTGCGGTAGATACACCGTGGCACGGTGTACCGAGTCACCCGTTTGGTGTCTTGGGAACCCTGTTCACATCGTTCGGGGCCGTATGTGGAAACCTCAGCCGGACTCCTTGCAGATGGAACCTGGATAGGCGATACACCTGGACTAGAGACTTGAGTGTTTGGGTAGGCCGTGGCCGACACCCTCGTTGGGCTTCCGCTTGAAGGTTGCCGAGTACATGTCATGTAAACGGCGGTAAGTGGTGAAAGCGTGTATGAAGAGGTACACCCCTACAGGGTATAAACTATTCGAATAGCCGCGTCCGTGGTAAAGGACTACTTGGTTGCCTATACAGTTCATAGACAAGTTAATGGTTACTACTAAAAGACTCAAGATAAGTATGAGTACCGAGGATGGCCCTCTCGTAGGATGACGAGGGAGGATCCCTGGTGGAGTATTGTGTTGGTGAGTAGTGGACTCGTGTGAGAAAACTATTTTACTAGTGGAGTTCCGTAGGATAGTTTAGCCAAGGGTCAAAGCTGGCTTGCTGCAATAACCCCACCACCTTCTTGAGAATGGGCATGTATAGTAGGTTCTGTTGTAAGACTTGCTGAGTACCTTTGTACTCATGTTTGCTTAATTACTATTTTCAAACGACAACACCGCCCCCTCCGATGGGTTCTACGTAAACCTTGATGTCGACGAGTGACTAGCCACCCAGGTGGTGATCCTGGCCAGGGAGGGCCCTACGTAGATAGACAGGCTTCGAGAAGCCTTCTTTCTTTCTAGTGTCTGTACTCAGACTAGTTGCTTCCGCTTGTGCTTGTATGATTGTATGACTTGAGTGTCGGGTCATGTGACCCCTACCTGTATGAACTTGTTATGTATGGCTCTCTGGAGCCTTTAAATAAAGTACTTGAGTTGTAGAGTTTTGTTGTGATGCCATGTTGTATGTACTCATATCGGGCATATTGTGTGTATGATTGAAATGCTTGGTATGAGTGGGATCCGACAATCTAGTTGTTTATCCTTGGCAGCCTTTCTTATGGGGAAATGTAGTCTAGTGTTCCTCGAGCCATAGTAGTCCGCTACAACCCAGTTCACCGGAGTCCTGCTAGCCCAGCACTACTGCTTAGGACACTTGACTGGCCGGCATGTGTTTCACGTCGTTCCTATGTCTGTCCCTTCGGGGAAATGTCACGCGGTGACATCCGGAGTCCTGCCTAGCCTGCTACAGCCCGGGTTCCCCGGAGTCCTGTTAGCCCAGTGCTACAGCCCGGATTCACTCGCTGATGACCGACATACTCGGTGTGATTCATGTATGCCTGTCTCCATAGGTCTGTGCCGCTTTGGGTTCACGACTAGCCATGTCGGCCCGGGTTCTCTGTCATATGGATGCTAGCGACACTATCATATACGTGAGCCAAAAGGCGCAAACGGTCTCGGGCCATGGTAAGGCGACACCCATGGGATACCATGCGTGAGGCCGCAATGTGATATGAGGTGTTACCGGCTAGATCGATGCGACTTGGAATCGGGGTCCTGACATCATTAACCCCTAACAGTGTGATTAGCACTAATAAAAATTAAACTATTTTAGTTAGGAGCCGGCCCCACATGTCATTGACTCAGGCGGGGCCAACCCGGGTCAAACTCGCCGGAGTTGACCCGGGGCTCGTCGCCGGCAAGGCCATGGACGGCGGAGGGGTGCGGGTTTCCTCCTCCGGTGACCATTTGGCTGGCGGAGGGCATCTATGTGACGCGGGCACTCGTCCGCGTCGAGTGGTGTGGGTGGTTGGGCCTGGGGTAGCCGGAGTCGTCGCCGGCGTCGACCTTGGCGGTCGCCGGGGCTCGGGTGAGGTCGGGGTCGGTGCTACGGTGCATGGGAGGGCTAGTGGGTGTGTGCGTTAGACTCCTGGGGGTTTGCTGAGCACGGTGAGGCGCTCCGTTGTGAGCTTGCACGGCTGTGGCCACGGTTGCGCCATGGCCGACGGCGAGAAGCTCTCGGCCGCTGTGGGAAATGGAGCTACGGGACGGGTGCGAGCTTGAGAGAGGAGGGGAGAGGAAGAGGGGCTCACGGCGGTGCGACGAGCTGCTCAGCGGGCTCGGGGAAGACCTGACGGCAATGAATCGACCGCGGCGGTCCTCGGTGGCCGCGGAGGAAGAAGACGAGGCAGCCGGGCGATGCAGGCCCCGTGCAGCGCTCGGGGCCAGGGGGGGGAGCGTCGGACGATGGCGGAGCGTGGACAGCGCGGGGAGGCGAGGGGAGCATGGTGGCCTGGCAAACGGCGTCGGCGGCGACGAGCTCCGCTCGGGCTGCGCGGGAGAGAGAGCAGAGGAGGGGGGAAAAGTCGGGAGAGAGTGAGAGAGGATCCACGGGGGTGCGTGGCGTCTCCTAGAGGCATCCAGGCGTCGAGGGGGAGCGGCATGTAGGAGGTGGCCGGGCGCGTGGCCGCGGTGGGCCGCTGGTGGGCTAGGCTGGGCTGCGCCAGTAAGTTCCTTTCTCTCTCTTTTTTCTATTTTTTATTTGTTTTATTATTTTTGTAACTTTAGGCTTTATTAAAAATGCCAGGGCATTTCAAAAATCATAAAATTAATCATGGCTACTGCTTGGAGAGAGATAACAGCAAACATTTTAGTTTATGATTATTTGAGCATTTAAAATAGTTTATAGCATTTAAATGCCCAAATGCAAATACTATAAGAATTAATCCAATGACCTTAAGATGTCCTAGAAAAATGTGCATCATTTTTGTCAAAGGTTTTAACCGAAAACAAAAAGGGTGGGCTTTTTAGAAGGGCATTTCAGGTCCATTGAAAAAGTTTTTAGTAAACCCTAGTTGTTCCAGGGGGGTGCTGGGGGTTTTGTCATCCCCATTTCAAATTTAAGAGAAATTTAAACATGATGCACACTCTAATGCTTGAACTAGCTAGGGTGTGACAACTCACCCCCACTCAAAAGAATCTCGTCCCGAGATTTAGGATCCTCCGGGAAGAAGGTGGGGTACTCAAGTCGAAGACGATCCTCTCTTTCCCAAGTGGCTTCCTTTTCGGAATGGTGTGACCATTGAACTTTGAGAAACTTGATATTATGGCGTCGAGTGGTACGCTCGGCTTGATCAAGGATACGAATGGGATATTCCCGATATGAGAGGTTATCTTGTAGATCAAGCGTTTCGTGGTCCACTCCACGGATAGGATCCGCGAAGCAACGCCTGAGTTGAGAAACGTGGAAGACATCGTGAACTCTGGAAAGATGCGAAGGTAGTTCCAATTGGTAGGAAACTTCTCCTCGTTTGGTAGGAATGCGAAAGGGTCCAATGTAACGAGGAGCCAATTTGCCTTTGATACCGAAACGATGGGTTCCCTTTAACGGGGTAACCCGAAGGTAAGCCTTCTCGCCAACTTCATAAGTCATGAGCTTATGTTTACGGTCATATTGGCTCTTTTGACGAGATTGGGCTGTTTTCAATTTCTCACGAATAATGCGAACCTGCTCTTCTGCTTCCTGAATCATATCTGGGCCAAAGAGTTGTCTTTCCTCGGTTTCTGACCAGTTAAGAGGCGTTCAACATTTTCGTCCATAGAGAACTTCGAAAGGAGCTTTGCCCAAACTAGCTTGATAACTATTGTTATAAGCAAACTCCGCGAATGGAAGGCATTTCTCCCAACCCATTCCGAATGAGATGACAGAAGCTTGGAGCATATCTTCCAGAATTTGATTGACTCGCTCTACTTGACCACTTGATTGAGGATGGAAGGTGGTGCTAAAAGAGAGACGAGTTCCCATAGCATTTTGGAAACTTTCCCAAAATCGAGAGGTGAAGAGACTTCCACGGTCTGAGTTAATTTCCAATGGAACACCATGAAGAGACACTATTCGGGAGATGTATAAATCAGCTAGCTGGCTAGCGGTGATACTCTCACGAACAGGTAGGAAATGGGCTACTTTGGAAAGACGGTCGATCACAACGAAGATGGCATTACTCCCTCTCTTGGTCCTGGGAAACCCAGTAATGAAATCCATACTGATTTTATCCCATTTCCACTCAGGAATAGCCAAAGGTTGAAGGGTGCCAGCAGGCCGTTGATGCTCTGCTTTAACAAGACGACAAACGTCGCAATTAGCAATGTATTGAGCGATTTCTCTCTTCATCCTAGTCCACCAAAACCTCTGGCTTAGGTCTTGATACATTTTAGTACTACCGGGATGAATGGTGAGAGGGGAGTCATAAGCTTCCTTAAGAATCAACTGGCGTAGATGTTGTTTCTTGGGAACCACCAAGCGGTTCTCGAAGAAGACAACACCTCTCTCATCCATGGAAAAACATTTAGCAACTCTGCTAGCGATGTTTTCCTTAATCCGGGATATGCCCTTATCATACCGCTGGGCGGTTATGATCTGATCCATAAGGTTAGGCTTCGCCACCAGGGTGGATAGAAATCCTCGAGGAACAATGTGAAGATTAAGCTTACGAAATTCCTCATGGAGAAGTGGTTGACTTTGTTGTAACATCAGGTTGTTACAATAAGATTTACGACTTAGTGCATCAGCCATGACATTGGCTTTGCCCGGGGTGTAAGTTATTCCTAAGTCGTAATCCGAGATCAACTCGACCCAACGTCTTTGCCTGAGATTCAAATCCGGTTGGGTGAAGATATATTTCAAACTTTGGTGATCGGTGAAGATCACGCAATGATTACCGAGGAGGTAATGTCGCCAAGTTTTGAGTGCATGGACTATAGCTGCAAGCTCTAGATCATGTGTGGGATAGTTTTCCTCATGTGGGTGTAATTGCCGTGAAGCACAGGCAATTACCTGACGATCTTGCATGAGTATGCAACCTAGTCCTTGTCGCGAGGCGTCTCAATAGATAATAAAGTCCTTGGAGAAATCTGGTGGTACCAGTACGGGAGCAGATGTCAGGCGTCTTTTCAGTTCCTGAAAGCTGAACTCGCACTGTGGAGTCCACTCGAACTTTTTATCTTTCTTGAGGAGTTCAGTTAGAGGTTTAGCAACCTTGGAGAAATTCTCGACGAAGCAGCGGCAATAGCTCGCTAAGCCAAGGAAGCTCCGAACCTGCTTGACCGTCTCAGGTGGAGTCCAATCAAGGACGGCTTGAACTCGCTCGGGATTGACAGCAATACCCTTACCAGAGATTACATGACCTAGATAGGTCACTTCTGGCAACCAAAATTCACACTTGGAGAATTTGGCATAAAGGCGATGCTCTCGAAGTTTCGTCAATACCATCCTTAGATGTTCGGCATTTTCCTCTTCATTCTTGGAGTAGATGAGTATGTCATCGAGGTATACTGCGACGAATTTATCCAAATACTCCATGAAGACCGAGTTCATTAATTGAGAGAAGGTGGCTAGGGAATTGGTTAAACCGAAGGACATAACGATGTACTCGTATTGGCCATAATGAGTAACAAAGGACGTTTTGGGAATGTCCCAGTTTCTGATTTTGATTTGATGGTAGCCCAACCTCAAATCCATCTTGGAAAAGACTGAGGATCCAGCGAGCTGATCATACAGATTGTTGATCCTGGGAAGCGGATACTTGTTCTTGATAGTGACCAAGTTGATAGGTCGGTAATCTACAACCATCTGATCCGTTCCATCCTTCTTTTTGACGAAGAGGACGGGGCAAGCCCAAGGAGAGGAACTAGGACGGATGAAACCCTTTTTCAAGGACTCATCGAGTTGGTTCTTAAGCTCGGCTAGTTCTAAGGGTGCCATCTTATAGGGTCTCCTAGAAATTGGAACGGTTCCTGGAACAAGGTCTATCACAAACTCGACATCCCTGTCAGGTGGAACACCTGGCAGTTCTTCTGGAAAGACATCCGGAAAGTCCCGGACTACCAGAATATCCTCAAGGTCTGGAAGGGGGTTGGCATTTAGGGAGTAAAGCTGGCGCTTGGCCACTCGAGTTAAGACATTGACTGTCTTGCCCGATGGGTGAGTAAGTTGAATGGTTCTAGTGGCACAATCAATCTTAGCATAATGAGCTTACATCCAGTCCATACCCAAGATGATGTTTATGTCCGAGGACTTGAGAATTATTAAGGTTGCAAGGAAGACAAGTCTATCGACAAGAATTTCGTTCCCATGGCTTACTCTAGAAGTTTGCCATTTGGAACCCGGAGTTTGAATTACCATGGAAGTGGGCATGTCACAGAATGTCGTGTTATGCAATCGAGCATAGTTCTCGGACATGAATGAATGAGATGCTCCAGTATCAAAAAAGAACAGATGCCGGATGGCAGTTAACAAGGAGCGTACCAAGGACGACGTTAGGATCCTCATGAGCCTCCTCAGCGGAAACATAGTTGACATGGCCACGTGCAGTGGTGTCCGGCTTGGCGTAGAATGCCTTTCCCGTTGGCTTACCACGACCAACGGACTTTCCAGACTAATTGGGGTTGTTGTTCTGAGGACACTCTCGACTATAGTGACCCGGCTCTCCACACTTGAAACATGTCACAACATTGGGGCATGGAGCAGCATTAGCAATGGGGCCACCATAGGGCTTGGGCGGTGCAAACTACTGGTTGGGACGAGGCGCCTCAAAGGATGGCCTCGGAATGAACCTGGGTGGCAATGCCGTGCTTGGAATCCACACTCGGCGCTTCTAAGCCCCAGAGCCAGATGAAGAGCCAAAATCACGTGAGTGCTTGCATGAAGCGTCATAGTCAGACTGGCCTAACTCAGCACTGATGGCTTTATTGACCAACTTCTGAAAGGAGGTGCACTCGTGCAGACGAAGATCGTGGCGAAGCTCAAGGCTAAGTCCCTTGCGGAACCTTGCCTGCTTCTTAGCGTTGGTAGATACTTCTTCAGGAGCATATCGTGCTAGATTCCCAAATTCACGACTATATGCATCCACAGTCAGTCTTCCTTGGGTGAAATTGCAGAACTCTTCCCTCTTACGATCTATACCAGACCTTCCGGAATGTGATGCTCACGGAAAGCCTCACTGAATTAAGCCCAAGTAGTGATTTGGCCGACCGGGCGCATAGCTTCAAAGTTTTCCCACCAAAGGCTAGCAGGGCCTTCGAGGTGATAGGCAGCATAAGTAACCTTGTCAGCTTCGGCTACGTTGGCAGAACGTAGCTTGTGGGTGATGCTGCGAAGCCAGTCATCCGCGTCGAGGGGCTCGACGGAATGATTAAACTTTGGTGGGTACAGCTTGATGAAGTCATTGATTGACACCAAGTCATTTCGCTGATGGCGTGCAGTGTTCTGCTCAATCCGCTCCAACAAGCGGTTAGTCTCACGCTTGTTTCTTTCCGCCTCCAGCATCACTTCGGCCAGAGAAGGCGGGTGAGGTAGATTTTCACCCCTAGCTGCACTAGCTTCCCCCTGCTCCGGGGCAGCAGGGTTGCTGCGGGTGTTGACCATCCTAGGAGAAAACAAGACAACGGTTTAGATAAGGATGGAACAAACTTAGCAAGGAAGTGCAGAATATAATGGATAACACGGAATGCAGAGATGTTCATTCCACGACATGGTAATATAGAAACTGCCATATATATACCATTGGTCATACACACCGTACATAGTTTAGTACAAGCCCAGGCTAGAGTACAACTACGATGAAAGACATTACATATCATCGAAGGCATTCCAAGCTCCTATACATTATTTTCCTACACCTTCGGAGCGTGATACACACCAAGTCGTATCCCACGGTCACGCATGACTGTGGAGCATACAACTACTACAATACTAGTGAAACTACTACTAGCTCAGACGGCTCCGTAGAAATCCTCATAGAAGTCACCACCAAAACCTGGAAGTGGAACATGATCATCTGGGAACAGATGGTCCTGCAGAGCCTGCGTACCAAAGGGACTCGGATGTGGCCTTGGTCCCACAGGTGGTGGCAGACGGGGACCACGAGGAGGGGTGATGCCTCCCACATCGCGCCACTCCATACAATCTGGCAATCTAGACCATACAGGGTACAGATCCCTCAGATCCATGTATCCTGCCTGTACCGCCGGTGCAAACCGAGTCAAAGTGGCCCAGTGATCAGCACGAGAGTTAAAAAGCTCCATACGCAAGGCCCAATTTTCGTGGTCCTTATCCTCGAGCATCTCGGCAGTGGTGCGGAGTAGTGACTCATCATGTGTGGGGTCAGCATAGATAGCTTGGAGATACCCTTGCGCTCCCGGAAGTGAAGCTGGCATATAACGGAAGTCGGTGTTCCGAAGCAGGCCAGTCCGGACTCGCATGATGGTCATCATGGAATAGGCAGCATCCTGCACAGCCATCTCAACAGTAACCCCGAGTCCATAGGAACAGGGAAGGGGCTCAGTGGCTCCAGGATAAGAGGGATATATCCTGACGGTACGGAGGTACTAGCTCTGGTTGAAGTCTCTGAACTGCTCTTCGACAGTGTATTCGAGATACCAACGGTAACCCGTCTCGATCATTACCCGGACTAACATAGCAGTATGACCGGGCACATCGAGGCACTGGGTCAGGCGAACCACTTGGTTTTGAGCACGAGTGGCCATCTGAAAGCACAACCACAATGCAAAGGCATTAGAATTTCTAGGGAAAATTGGACAGCATAATAGCTGTAAATGCTCAAAAAAGGATTTGAGACATCCACAACAATTTGCAATACCACTCAACAACATCATATCAAGGTTCTGATTCAACTGACAACATACTAAAAGTAGTAGAAACTATACTGAGGCTTGTAACAACAATCCTATAAGCTACTACGGATTAGTAACACGTGAACCTGATAGAAGAAGAAAAGCCTAGTCCTTAACCCACGTTGAATGAGAAGAGAATGACTCATATCAGAGGGCATAAGGTAAAGGAGTAAAAGAACCTTACGTTCCCTCCCACAATCAATTCACCTACATATAACTAAAGCATTTCTAGACTCAACATCGACCAGTTTGGCTCAACGAACCTACAGGCAGTCCGGCTCTGATGCCAATGCTGTCAGGACCCCGATTCCAAGTCACATCGATCTAGCCGGTAACACCTCATATCACATTGCGACCTCACGCACGGTATCCCCATGGTGTCGCCTTACCATGGCCCGGGACCGTTTGCGCCTTTTGGTTCACGTATATGATAGTGTCACTAGCATCCATATGACAGAGAACCCAGGCCGACATGGCTAGTCGTGAACCCAAAGCGGCACAGACCTATGGAGACAGGCATACGTGAATCACATCGAGCATGTCGGTCATCAGCGTGTGAATCCGGGCTGTAGCACTGGGCTAACAGGACTCCGGGGAACCCGGGCTGTAGCAGGCTAGGCAGGACTCCGGAAGTCACCGCGTGACATTTCCCCGAAGGGACAGACATAGGAATGAAGTGAATCACGTGCCGGCCATTCAAGCGTCCTGAGCAGTAGTGCTGGCCTAGCAGGACTCCGGTGAACCGGGCTGTAGCGGACTACTATGGCTCGAGGAGCACTAGACTACATTTCCCCATAAGAAAGGCTGCCAAGGATAAACAACTAGATTGTCGGATCCCACACATACCAAGCATTTCAATCATACACACAATATGCTCGATATGTGCAAATACAACATGGCATCACAACAAAACTCTACAACTCAAGTACTTTATTTAAAGGCTCCAGAGAGCCATACATAACATGTTCACACAGGTAGGGGTCACATGACCCAACACTCAAGTCATACAAGCATACAAGCACATGCGAAGCAAATAGTCTGAGTACAGACACTAGAAAGCAAGAAGGCTTCTCGAAGCCTGTCTGTCTACATAGGGCCCTCCATGGTCAGGATCACCACCTGGGTGGCTAGTCACTCGTCGACATCAAGGTCTACGTAGAACCCGTCGGAGGGGGCGGTATTGTCGTCTGAAAAGAGTAATTAAGAAAACATGAGTACAAAGGTACTCAGCAAGTCTTACATCAGAACCTACTATACATGCTCATTCTCAAGAAGGTGGTGGGGTTATTGCAGCAAGCCAGCTTTGACTCTTGGCTAAGCTATCCTACAAGACTCCACTAGTAAAATAGTTTTCCGCACACGAGTCCACTAATCACCAAACAATACTCCACCGGGGATCCTCCTCGTCATCCTACGATAGGGCCATCCTCGGTAGTCACACTTATCTTGAGTCTTTTAGTAGTATCCATTAACTTGTCTATGAACTGTATAGGCAACCAAGTAGTCCTTTACCGCGGACGCGGCTATTCGAATAGTTTTATACCCTATAGGGGTGTACTTCTTCATACACGCTTTCACCACTTACCGCCGTTTACACGACATGTACTCGGCAACCTTCAAGCGGGAGCCCAACGAGGGTGTCGGCCATGGCCTACCTAAACACTCAAGCCTCTAGTCCAAGTTTATCGCCTATCTAGGTTCCATCCGCAGGGAGTCCGGCCGAGGTTTCCACATACGGCCCCGAACGATGTGAACAGGGTTCCCGAGACACCAAACGGGTGACTCGGTACACCGTGCCATGGTGTATCTACCGCAACATAGCCCACCCCTAGGGTCAGCGCTACGCATGGCCGCCAACACATAACCTACAAACACCAGAAACTAATTGCAACTCCTGCACAGAGTACTAGGGTGATTAAGAAGCCGAGAGGGTCAATTAAGGAACCTAATGCATGGTAGTAGTTGATTCTTAAAATCACACATACAGATCTCAGTTCTTAGAGACGGCCTCAATGAAACAACCCACCATGTACTCCTACATGGCCTCTCATCGATACCTTTACCAAATCATGTTCAACACCTCCTGCACATTACCGACATAATCATTTCACTATAGCCCATCACCCAGATGAACCAAACCTGACACAACTCTAAGCATAGCAGGCATAGCAAGGTAGGAAACACATACATGGCTCAACCAACTCCTACACATGCTAGTGGGTTTCATCTAGTTACTGTGGCAATGACAGGTCATGCAGAGGATAAGGGTTCAACTACCGTAGCACACAGCAGTTTGAATCACGTTGCCTTAATGCCGTAAACAAGAGTAGAAGCGAGAACATGGGTTTGTATCGGAATGATCAATGGGTTGCTTGCCTGATGTAGTGGTAGTAGGGTACTGCCCTTCAGACGGATACTCGGGGTTATCCTCAGAGGCAGAACCTACCACGAAAGACGCACCGAACATAATCAACACATGACAATATGCAACAATATGATGCATGCTATGACATGGCAAAATGAAAGGTCTTGGCCTAATGCAAGCTAAAACAGAAAGGAATGAACTCATTTGAATCAAAGATTCAAATGTTAGCTCATTTAACATAGCCTTATTAGTGCATTATCTTATTTTGCTTAAACAGCAAGGTTAACTTGTTTTGTCATGCATGAAACCATTACAGATGGATAGATTGAATTTTTCTGATCATTTTTCATATATAAATTGTTTGATTTGGAGCTATGGTTGATTTTCTATGATTTTTAGAAGTTTTGGCTATTTTCTGGAATTTCCTATTAAAGAATAAATCCAGAAAAGGATTTACTGCGTCAGCCTGACGTCAGTGTGACGTCAGCGGTCAACTGAGACGGTCCAGGTCAACCCTGACCTGTGGGTCCCATCTGTCAGTGTCAACTAACTAACTAAATTTAGTTAGTGTTAAACTAATACTAATCTAGTTTAATTAGTGGCCTCGGGCCCACACGTCAGTGAGTCAGGGGAATTCAAACTGGGGTCAACCCGGGTCAAACTCGCCGGAGTTGACCCGGGGCTCGTCGCCGGCAAGGCCAGGGACGGCGGAGGGGTGCGGGTTTCTTCCTCCGGCGACCAAATGGCCGGCGGAGGGCATCTAAGTGACGCGGGCACTCGTCCGCGTCGAGTGGTATGGGTGGTTGGGCCTGGGGTGGCAGGAGTCATCGCCGGCGTCGACCTTGGCGGTCGCCAGGGCTCGGGTGAGGTCGGGGTCATTGTCGGTGTCAAAACCGGCGGATCTCGGGTAGGGGGTCCCGAACTGTGCGTCAAGGCCGGATGGTAACAGGAGACAAGGGACACGATGTTTTTTACCCAGGTTCGGGCCCTCTCGATGGAGGTAATACCCTACTCCTGCTTGATTAATATTGATGATATGGGTAGTACAAGAGTAGATCTACCACGAGATCAAGGAGGCTAAACCCTAGAAGCTAGCCTATGGTATGATTGTTGTATATGGAGTTGATGTCCTACGGACTACAACCCTCCGGTTTATATAGACACCAGATAGGGTTAGGGTTACACAGAGTCGGTTACAATGGTAGGAGATCTTGAATATCCGCATCGCCAAGCTTGCCTTCCACGCCAAGGAAAGTCCCATCCGGACATGGGACGAAGTCTTCAATCTTGTATCTTCATAGTCCTGGAGTCCGGCTACCCGAACACCCCCTAATCCAGGACTCCCTCAGTAGCCCCTGAACCAGGCTTCAATGACGACGAGTCCGGCGCGCAGATTGTCTTCGGCATTGCAAGGCAGGTTCCTCCTCCAAGTCCATCATAGAAGATTGTAAACACCAAGAGTAGTGTCCGGCTCTGCAAAATAAGTTTCCACATATTGCCATAGAGAGAATAATATTGACACAAATCAAATCTGCTGACGTATTCCGCAGTGCGTCATCACACTACAGCCAAGTCCTTTACTCGAATCGTTTATACTTTTCCACCTCAGCACGTTTTGCGAGGCGGTTTGCTTGGCACGTCTTGTCAAAGCAGAGATCGTGTACCCCCTTTTACGGGATTCTCATCAATACGGACGTGGGTAACCCAACCGCGCCATTTATCACGGCGCTTGGGAGGCAAGCGAGTTTTACTAGGCTGGTGGGGACGCACAACCGCATCCGCCCATATAAGGGGATAAGGATCCACCTTTTTACCTACGCCTTCTTCCTCCTTTGCCTATCCATCTCCTGCGCACTCGAGCTCCAGCGCCCAAGCCCGCACTTCCCACCTCAACCTTCTCCAGCAATGTCCGGAGCAGGAGGCAAGTGGATGGTCTCCTCCGCCACGGAGGGCCAAGTCAAGAAGCTAAGGAAGGCCGGATACCTGTCTAAGGACATCGCGCACCGGCTTCCCGAAAAGGGGCAGCTTCTCCCCACCCCAAGGCCCCATGAGAGGGTAGTATTTCTTCCCCACTTCCTCCGCGGACTGGGTTTTCCACTCCACCCATTTGTCCGGGGGCTCATGTTCTACTACGGCCTGGATTTCCACGATCTGGCCCCGAACTTCATCCTCAACATCTCGGCGTTTATCGTCGTGTGCGAGGCTTTCCTCTGCGCCCGCCCTCATTTCGGCCTCTGGCTCAAGACCTTCAACGTCAAGCCCAAGGTGGTGCGCGGCAGCCAGGCGGAGTGCGGAGGCGCTATGGCGGGCAAGATGGCCAACGTCCTATGGTTCGAGGACTCTTTTGTGGAGACCCTAAAGGGGTGGCAATCCGGGTGGTTTTACATCATCGAGCCACGCGATCCGAAATGGATCGCAGCCCCCGAGTTCCGATCCGGACCCCCCACGCGGCTTATGTCTTGGAAAGAGACGGGCCTGTCGTGGGGTAACGAAAAGGAGGTGACCGGATTGCAAACATGCATCCAGTCCCTGGTGAACAAGCCAATCCGGCTTGTTAATGTAATCCAGGTTATGCTCGTCCGCCGGATCCTCCCGTGCCAACAACGGGATTTTAATCTATGGGAGTTCGACCCGGCGCAGCACCAAACCCTTAGCAGGCTCTTCGACACGATGTACGAAGATGCCTGGAAGGTGCTATTTAAGGGCGCCGAGGCTCCCGCATCCGCTTCCGAGGACCGCGGATACAGCTCGCAGCGTCATGCTAGCGAGGTAAGCTATCTTCACCTTTTACAGGATGTTAAGCTTTTTCATAGTTTGACTCTATGCGGGATCTAAACTCCCTTACCTTTGACAGGCTTGGCGGGCGATATCCGGACCGATTAACTGTCCAGCTCCGCTGCCCGAAGACCCAGCCCCAGCTCTACTAGTGAAGCTGCTGGTTCCGGCGCCTTATGTGGTGCTGGAGAAGAAGGCCAAGAAGAAGAAGACCAGGGACTCGAAAGAGTGCCCGTAACGTGGTGGTGTCGGACTCGTCATCCAACGAGTCCGAGACACCCTCTTCCCGTGAAAACGAGGAGGAGGAAGAAGAAAACTCTCCCCTCCCAGCGGAGGGAGGAGAGAAGAGGAAGGCCGCCCCAACGGGGGAGGCCGAGGGGTCTAGGAAAAGGAAGACCCCTCCGCCGGACTACTCCCCCGACGCCAAAGAGAGCGAAGAGGAGTGGCCAAACAGGGCCAAGCGTCCAGCAAAATCGTAAGTTTGGATATCAGAGTAACTCATGATGTTCCTTTGTTGCACAGCTTTCCCTAATGTCGAACGTAATTATGCAGCCCGCCCCGGGCCGAATTCAATGAATCGTCGGGCGGTTCCCTGGACTCATCGGACGTGAACTCAGTTCCGTCCGCTGTCTCCCCCCACACTGCAGACGACGCCGAAGTGGCGTCGCGACAAGCTCCGGGGCAGGAGGAGGTGGTCCCGGAGGAGCCGCAAGGCAACCTCCCGGACTCCAGGAGTGAAGGGGATAAGGCCCCCCAGGGCTCCAAGTCTGGCTTTGTGCCGGACACCGCGCCGGAATCTTCCACAGTTCCGGAACGTGGTAGGCGAACTCCTTCCAAGAGGAGCAAGCCTTCTGAGCCGGCGGCCTCCGTCCAACCGGAGGTGCCGGACAATCTGCTGGAGGTGCTTGACGGCGCCTCCATTGACAAGGGGCACCGTACTATTATGAGTATGGTGATCCAGAAGGTTCGGTCCGCCAAGAGCGGACTGACTGAAGCTTGCACTAGCCTTCTAACAGGCTTCGAGGTAAGTAAAAATATGTAAAAATATTACCGCATAGACAGTAGCCCCTGATGCTCTGTTTGGCGTTCGGAAAGAAAAGCCGAATAGAGGATCTATTAAATTTCGCAAGAATCTAACAAAAAAGAGTCAATATGCGTATGCAGGCTTCACTGCTATCCACCGCCGCACTGACTGCGGAGGTGGGTGTCTTGAAGCAGGACCTTGAGCGGACCGAGCAAGAGCTCGGCCTTGCCAAGCGGCGGCTCAAGGAGAAAGAAGGTAAGAAATACCTTACAGAAAAAGTGCCTATAGAGAGGCGTGATTGCAAAAAATAACAGGATTGCTACTGCTTATTATAGGGGCCACGACTGAGGTGGCGACCCTCAAGCAGGCGCTGTCCGAGGCCGAAAAGAAAACGGCCGCGGAGCGCACCGAGCGAGAGAAACTTGGGGCTCAGGTCGGCGAGGTGCAGCAAGAGCTTCAGGCTCTCATGAAAAAACATGAGAGTTTGGAGCTTGAGTCAAAGACCCAAGCGTCCGAGCTCGCGGCGGCCCTTGAGACTGCCAAGTCTGCCAAGGCCGAAGCCCAAAAGGCCCTCCAAGAGTTGGAGGAGATGAAGAAGATAGCAGCGGGTAAGGCATTCTTTATGCAAAGCAGAAATATAAAAGTAAACTACTTGTTACTTACCCGAATC
>NC_053022.1:520099138-520113863 GCF_003073215.2 Triticum urartu | reverse complement strand
TCACCTCTAGAAAATGAAATACTTGATATCTTCTATAATGGACTAACCGATGCTTTAGGGACTTCCTAGATAGTTGTGTTGGTTGTGTTTTCAGGGAACGAACTGTTGGACAAGCTGAAGAATATTGAATAACATATTGAAAAATTATGATGATTGGACTATTCTGAACCACCGCCTAAACCCACTCCAAAGAAGAGGGGTATATTATATCTCAGTCCCGAAGATATGCAAGAGGCAAAGAAATCTATGAAAGAAAAAGGTATTAAAGCTGAGGATGTTAAAAATTTACCTCCTATTGAAGAAATACATGGGCTTAATACACCACCACTCCCTAAGGTGGTAGAGGTAAATTCTCCTATGAAGTTCAATGAAAATGACAATCCTCACAATATGCATCCTAGTCAATGCTTTTATGAGTTTGAAAACTACATTAGAAAACAAGATCACTTCAATGCAAATGTTATGAAACAATTGAAATATAATTCTGACATGATTGCTCGCTTGAGTGACTTGTTATTTAGAATATAAAATGATGTTAGAGGTGTGGGAAAACATGCTTCTATGGTTCAAACTCGGTTAGAACAAGTTGCTAAATCACAAAGAGAATTACTTGATGAAATGAATCATAATATGCATGACTTTGCTGTTAGAGTTGCAACTAGAGGAGGCAAAATGACTCAGGAACCACTTTATCCTGTGGGACACCCAAAAAGAATTGAACAAGATTCACAAAGAACTAACACTAGTGCACCTAGTCCTTCTAAAAAGAAAAGGAAGAAGAAAAATGATAGGACTTTGCACACTTCTAGTGAACCTGAAATAGAAAAACCTCCTGATAATGATAATGAAACTTCTATCTCTGATGTTGAAACTCAATCTGGTAATGAACACTCACCTACTGATAATGAAAAATATAATGATGAGGTTCGTGAAGACTCTCAACCTAATGAAAAAGAACCAGATAATGATGTTGAGATAGAACCACCAGTTGATCTTGATAACCGACAACCTAAAAATAAAAGATATGACAAAAGAAACTTTGTGGCTAGGAAACACGGTAAAGAAAGAGAACTGTGGGTTCAAAAACATGTTCCCTTTCCATCCAAGTCAACTAAAAAGAAAGATGATGAAGAATTTGAACGCTTTGCTGAAATGCTGAGGCCAGTCTTTTTGCGTACTCGCTAGACTGATATCTTGAAGATGCCTCCTTATGCAAAGTATATGAAAGAAATCATCACAAATAAGAGAAAAATACCGGAAGCTGAAATCTCCACTATGCTTGCTAATTATACTTTCAAATATGGAATACCTGAAAAACTTGGAGATCCGGGAATACCAACTATACCTTGCTCTATCAAAAAGAATTATGTGGAAACTGCTTTGCGTGATTTAGGAGCTGGTGTTAGTGTTATGCCTTTCTCTTTATATAAAAGACTTGACTTGAATAAACCCACACCTACTAAAATATCTTTGCAAATGGCTGACAAATCAACTGCCATACCTATCGGTATCTGTGAGGATGTGCGTGTTGTTGTTGCTAATGTTACTATTTTGACTGACTTTGTTATACTTGAGATGCCCGAGGACGACAACATGTCGATTATCCTTGGTAGACCCTTCCTGAATACTGTAGGGGCTGTTATTGATTGCAATAAAAGCAAGGTCACTTTTCATATCAATGGTAATGAGCATGCGGTGCACTTTCCGAAGAAACACTTCCAAGTGATTGTTATTAATGTTATTGAAAAATCTCCAACAATCACTATTGGAAGTTTTCAAATACCTCTACCTACTATCAAAAAGAAATATGAAACACTTATTGTTGGGGAAATCCATATCCCCATTGAGGCAACTTAGTGATTTACGAAAATTCTTCGATTTCATGCTAATCGAAAGTGGTTGTTAATAAGACTTGATCAACCTTATTAATGGATCATTTTTGAGAGGTATGAGGTTGATGAATTTAGTAAGCACTACTTTCTGTCCCTACTCTTTATTCTCTGTTTTTATTAGTTAAATAACAAAATGCCATGTTTTGTCTGTTTTCTGAATTTCCAGTGCAATAAAAAAAGACCCAAAAATAAAAGTTCTCAGAATGCCCTGAAAAATTTATATGAAATTTTCCTGAATATTTAAGAATATTTGGTGCAAAAATTACCAGAGGGGGGTGCACCAGGTGGGCACAACCCACCTGGGCGCGCCAGCACCCCCTGGCGCGCCCTGGGGGGTTGTGGTCCCCACGTGGGCCCCCTCACTTATCCCTTCGTCCCACATTGTCAGCTACCTCCAGAAAAAATTCACCCTTGCTCTCTCTTCCAAGTTCTTGCTCATTTTGCTGCCATTTTCAATCTCTTTGCTCGAAGCTCCATTTCCGAAACTGTTTCGGGGGATTGTTGCTTGGTATGTGACTCCATCATTTGTCCAATTAGTTTTTGTTCTAGTGGTTTATACTTTGAATAAATAGCTACCCTTGGTGCTGCTGTAGATGTGCTTGCATGTTCATTTCTTAGTGTTCTAAGTAGTTTGAATGATTGCTATGGCCTCTATGTATCCCTATGAGTAGTTGCTATTAGTTTTGTGAAGTTTTGTTGGAAAAAATTTGTGGACTAAAAATTCAGATTTTTGTTCATAGGAAAATTGTACGCGGACATGAATATCTTCAGGAAATTTGGCTCTAAGAAGAACTCCAAGGGTGTTATTGGGGAGTTTTCTGACAATGATCTCCACCTTCGGAGGTTGGCGGAGGTACGGCCATGCGAATGGCCGCACATCCCGTTCCTGCAAGAAGCTGGAATTCATGAGGAGTTCATGCAATTCATTGCCAACGCCAGTCTCACCGACTTCATCATAGATGAGTGTGACCAGCACCAAATCCTCACAAATGTTTTTGTTCAAAGCTTTACATTCTTGCCTAGAAATAATCCTCCTGAAGTGAGTTTTGATTTATATGCTGAGAACCACTAGATACCACTTACTGAATTTTGTGACATATGCATGATCCCGTCTGATGGGAGCTTGGCTGAGCCTAGGCCGGTTGAGTTTGAGGATTTCTATCGCACTTTGACAGTGGGTGATGAGAAGAGAGTGTCAGCCATCACTACTGGTGGCTTGCATTTTCCTGTTGTTCGTTACTTTGCAATCTTCATTACCAAATGCTTGCTTGCTAGGGAGAAGGTGGGTGCACTTATTTCACCAGACCTTGCTGTTTTACTTGTGCAATAGAGGGCGACAACACCTATAGCTTGGGAGCTATTGTGGCCCGTCGCCTCCATCATAATAAATCTCAGGGTAAAATACATGGTGGGATTTTTGCTACTCGGTTGGCGGCCCACTTCGAGGTGGCGATACGCCACCATGATGTCCCTCTTACCACAGTTTACCTAGACCATGCAGCCATGGATCACCATCACTTTCTTGCACGTGATCGTCCTAATCTTGCCATTCCTTATAACTTGGTTTATAACATGGACACTCGCGATATTATCCCCTTGCATGCACTTGCTCTGTTTGATTCTGTTGCCAGGGGCGGATACCAGATTATGCATGCAGACATCCTCGCCTACTGGAACGCTCAGGCTGCTGCCGAGGCTGCACAGGCACCTCCGCAGTGGGATGAGTGGATGCCCGCTCCTCAGGATCCCTACTACCCTCTAGGATACTAATCGATTACCAACTTAGCTCAGAAGCCTAAGCTTGGGGGAGTACGTGTTTCCACCGACATTATATTCGTGTTCACATATATTATTCCACTTGTCGGTGCTCACACTTTTTCATTGTATCATCCATGCTAAGATTTATTTTCTTGCTTTCTTCTTGTTGAAGGAAATATGCCCTAGAGGCAATAATAAAGTTGTTATTTATATTTCCTTATATCATGATAAATGTTTATTATTCATGCTAGAGTTGTATTAACCGGAAACTTAGTACATGTGTGAATACATAGACAAACAGAGTGTCACTAGTATGCCTCTACTTGACTAGCTCGTTGAATCAAAGATGGTTAAGTTTCCTAGCCATAGACATGAGTTGTCATTTGATTAACGGGATCACATCATTAGAGAATGATGTGATTGACTTGACCCATTCCATTAGCTTAGCACTTGATTGTTTAGTATGTTGCTATTGCTTTCTTCATGACTTATACATGTTCCTATGACTATGAGATTATGCAACTCCCGAATACCGGAGGAACGCTTAGTGTGCTACCAAAATCACAACGTAACTGGGTGATTATAAAGGTGCTCTACAGGTGTCTCCGATGGTACTTGTTGAGTTGGCATAGATCGAGATTAGGATTTGTCACTTCGATTGTCGGAGAGGTATCTCTGGGCCCTCTCGGTAATGCATATCACTATAAGCCTTGCAAGCAATGTGACTAATGAGTTCGTTGCGGGATGATGCATTATCAAACGAGTAAAGAGACTTGCCGGTAACGAGATTGAACTAGGTATTGAGATACCGACGATCGAATCTCGGGAAAGTAACATACCAATGACAAAGGGAACAACGTATGTTGTTATACGGTTTGACCGATAAAGATCTTCGTAGAATATGTGGGAGCCAATATGAGCATCCAGGTTCCGCTATTGGTTATTGACCGGAGACGTGTCTCGGTCATGTCTACATAGTTCTCGAACCCGTAGGGTCCGCACGCTTAACGTTCGGACGATCGAGTTTATGTGTTTTGATGTACCAAAGGTAGTTCGGAGTCCCGAATGTGATCACGGACATAACGAGGAGTCTCAAAATGGTCGAGACATAAAGATTGATATATTGGATGACTATATTCGGACACCGGATGAGTTCCAGGGGTCACCGGATAATTAACGGAGCGTCGGGGGGTTATCGGAACACCCGGGGGAACTAATGGGCCAACATGGGCCTTGTGAGAGACAGAGAGGAGGAGGCCATAGGGCTGGCTGTGTGCCCCCCATTGGGAGTCCGAATTGGACAAGGAGGGGGCGGCGCCCCCTCTTTCCTCCCTCTCTCCCTCTCCTTCCTTCCCCCTTCTTCCTCCTAGTTGGACTAGGAAAGGGGGAGTCCTGCTCCTACTAGGAGGAGGACTCCTCCCCTCCTTGGCGCGCCCCAAGGGCCGGCTGACCTCCCCCTTGCTCCTTTATATACGGGGGCAGGGGGGCACCCTAGAACACAACAACAAACATTGTCTTAGCCGTGTGCGGTGCCCCCCTCCACCATAATCCACCTCGGTCATATCGTTGCAGTGCTGAGGCGAAGCCCTGCGCCGGTAGCTTCATCATCACCTTCATCACGCCATCGTTCTGACGAAGCTCTCCCTTGACACTCAGCTCGATCAAGAGTTCATGGGACATCACCGAGCTGAACGTGTGTGCTACCTCTTGAGCACTGCGTTGGATTTCCCCGAAGAGGAAAGGATGATGCAGCAAAGTAGCGTAAGTATTTCCCTCAGTTTTTGAGAACCAAGGTATCAATCCAGTACGAGGCTACGCGCGAGCCCCTCGTACCTACACAAAGCAAATAACTCCTCGCAACCAACGCAAATAGGGGTTGTCAATCCCTTCACGGTCACTTACGAGAGTGAGATCTGATAGAAATGATAGATGATATTTTTGGTATTTTTGGTATAGAGATGCAACGTAAAATAAAAGGCAAAGTAAAAAAGCAAAGCAATAATAAAGTGATGGAAGATTAATAAGATGAAGATAGACCCGGGGGCCATAGATTTCACTAGTGGCTTCTCTCAAGAGCATAATTATTTTACGGTGGGTGAACGAATTACTATTGAGCAATTGACAGAATTCAGCATAGTTATGAGAATATCTAGGTATGATCATGTATATAGGCATCACGTCCGAGACAAGTAGACCGACTCCTGCCTGCATCTACTACTATTACTCCACTCATCGACCGCTATCCAGCATGCATCTAGAGTATTAAGTTCAAGAAAATAGAGTAACGCCTTAAGCAAGATGACATGACGTAGAGGGATAAATTCATGCAGTATGATAAAAAAAACCATCTTGTTGCCCCTACTGTCACTAGGAAAGGACACTGCAAGATTGAACCCAAAGCTAAGCACTTCTCCCATTGCAAGAAAAACCAATCTAGTAGGCCAAACCAAACTGATAATTCGAAGAGACTTGCGAAGATAACCAATCATACATAAAAGAATTCAGAGAAGATTCAAATATTGTTCATAGATAATGTTGATTATAAACCCACAATTCATCGGTCTCAACAAACACACCGCAAAAAGAATATTACATCGAATAGATCTCCACGAGAGAGGGGGAGAATATTGTATTGAGATCCAAAAAGAGAGAAGAAGCCATCTAGCTACTAACTATGGACCCAAAGGTCTGAGGTAAACTACTCACACTTCATTGGAGGGGCTATGATGATGATGTAGAAGCCCTCCGTGGTGGATTCCCCTTCCGACGGAGCTCCGGAATAGGCCCCAAGATGGGCTCTTGTGGGTACAGAAGGTTGCGGCGGTGGAATTAGGTTTTTGGCTCCGTATTTGTTCGTTTGGGGGTACGTAGGTATATATAGGAGGAAGAAGTACGTCGGTGGAGCTTAGTGGGGCCCACGAGGGTGGAGGCGCGCCCTAGGGGGTGGGCGTGCCCCCTACCTCGTGCCCACCTCGTGGCTTTCTTAACGTAGGGTCCAAGTCTCCTGGATCATATTCGGTGAGAAAATCACGTTCCCGAAGGTTTCATTCCGCTTGGACTCCGTTTGATATTCCTTTTCTTCGAAACCCTAAAATAGGCAAAAAAACAGCAATTCTGGGCTGGGCCTCCGGTTAATAGGTTAGTCCCAAAAATAATATAAAAGTGGAAAATAAAGCCCAATATAGTCCAAAACAGTAGATAATATAGCATGGAGCAATCAAAAATTATAGATACGTTGGAGACGTATCAGGCATCCCCAAGCTTAATTCCTGCTCGTCCTCGAGTAGGTAAATGATAAAAAGGAATTTTTGATGCGGAGTGCTACTTGGCATAATTTCAATGTAATTCTTCTTAATTGTGGTATGAATATTCAGATTCGAAAGATTCAAGACAAAAGTTCATATTGACATAAAAATAATAATACTTCAAGCATACTAACTAAGCAATCATGTCTTCTCAAAATAACATGGCCAAAGAAAGTTATCCCTACAAAATCATATAGTCTGGCTATGCTCTATCTTCACCACACAAAGTATTTAAATCATGCACAACCCCGATGACAAGCCAAGCAATTGTTTCATACTTTTGACATTCTCAAAACTTTTTCAATCTTCACACAATACATGAGCGTGAGCCATGGATATAGCACTATATGTGGAATAGAATGGTGGTTGTGGAGAAGACAAAAAGAGGGGAAGATAGTCTCACATCAACTAGGCGTATCAACGGGCTATGGAGATGCCCATCAATAGATATCAATGTGAGTGAGTAGGGACTGCAATGCAACGGATGCACTAGAGCTATAAGTATATGAAAGCTCAACAAAAGAAACTAAGTGGGTGTGCATCCAACTCGCTTGCTCACGAAGACCTAGGGCATTTTGAGGAAGCCCATCATTGGAATATATACAAGCCAAGTTCTATAATGAAAAATTCCCACTAGTATATGAAAGTGACAAAATGAGAGACTCTCTATCATGAAGATCATGGTGCTACTTTGAAGCACAAGTGTGGTAAAAGGATAGTAACATTGTCCCTTCTCTCTTTTTCTCTCGTATTTTTTTTATTTGGGCCTTTTCTCTCTCTCTCTCTCTTTTTTATGGCCTCTTTTCTTTTTTTCTTTTTTTTTTTTTTCGTCCGGAGTCTCATCCCGACTTGTGGGGGAATCATAGTCTCCATCATCCTTTCCTCACTTGGGACAATGCTCTAAAAATGATGATCATCACACTTTTATTTTTCTTAGGACTCAACAATTACAACTCGATACTTAGAACAAAATATGACTCTATATGAATGCCTCCTGCGGTGTACCGGGATATGCAATGAATCAAGAGTGACATGTATGAAAGAATTATGAACAGTGGCTTTGCCACAATACGATGTCAACTAGATGATCATGCTAGCAATATGACAATGATGAAGCGTGTCATAATAAACGGTATGGTGGAATGTTGCATGGCAATATATCTCAGAATGGCTATGGAAATGCCATGATAGGTAGGTATGGTGGCTGTTTTGAGGAAGGTATATGGTGGGTGTATGATACCGGCGAAAAGTGCGCGGTATTAGAGAGGCTAGCAATGGTGGAAGGAAGAAAAGTGTGTATAATCCGTGGACTCAACATTAGTCAAAAATAACTCATATACTTATTGCAAAAATCTACAAGTTATCAAAGCAAAGTATTACGCGCATGCTCCTAGGGGGATAGATTGGTAGGAAAAGACCATCGCTCGTCCCCGACTGCCACTCATAAGGAAGACAATCAATAAATAAATCATGCTCCGACTTCATCACATAACGGTTCACCATACATGCATGCTACGGGAATCACAAACTTTAACACAACTATTTCTCAAATTCACAACTACTCAACTAGAATGACTCTAATATCACCATCTTCATATCTCAAAACAATTATCAAGCATCAAACTTTTCTTAGTATTCAACGCACTCAAAAGAAAGTTTTACAAACCTTGAATACCAAGCATATTAAGATTATTAAGAAAATTACCATGTTATTTAATACTCTCAAAATAATCTAAGTGAAGCATCAGAGATCAATAGTTTCTATAATACAAATCCACCACCGTGCTCTAAAAGATATAAGTGAAGCACTAGAGCAAAACTATATAGCTCAAAAGATATAAGTGAAGCACATAGAGTATTCTAACAAATTCCAAATCATGTATGGCTCTCTCAAAAGGTGTATACAGCAATGATGATTGTGGTAAACTAAAAAGAAAAGACTCAAATCATACAAGACGCTCCAAGCAAAACACATATCATGTGGTGAATAAAAATATAGCTCCAAGTAAAGTTACCGATGGAAGTAGACGAAAGAGGGGATGCCTTCCGGGGCATCCCCAAGCTTTGACTTTTTGATGTCCTTAGATTATCTTGGGGGTGCCATGGGCATCCCCAAGCTTAGTCTCTTGCCACTCCTTGTTCCATAATCCATCAAAAGATTTCACCCAAAACTTGAAACTTCACAACACAAAACTCAATAGAAATCTCGTGAGCTCCGTTAGCGAAAGAAAACAAAAGACCACTTCAAGGTACTGTAATGAACTCATTATTTATTTATATTGGTGTTAAACCTACTTTATTCCAACTTCTCTATGGTTTATAAACTATTTTACTAGTCATAGATTCATCAAAATAAGCAAACAACACACGAAAAATAGAATCTGTCAAAAACTGAACAGTCTGTAGTAATCTGTAACTAACGCAAACTTCTCGAACTCCAAAAATTCATCCAAAATAGGACGACCTAGGAAATTTGGTTATTGATCAGAAGCAATTGGAATCACTATTTTATCACGTTCTGGTGATTTTTAACAATTGTTTTCGTGAACATAAAGTTTCTGAAAATTACAGCAAGATCAAATAACTATCATCCAAGAAGATCCTATAGGTTTAACTTGGCACAAACACTAATTAAAACATAAAACACATCTAACCAGAGGCTAGAACAAATATTTATTCCTAAACAGAAGCAAAAAGCAAAAAACTAAAAAGAAAATTGGGTTGCCTCCCAACAAGCGCTATCGTTTAACGCCCCTAGCTAGGCATTAGTAATTCTAACGATGCTCACATCAAAGACAAGAATTGAAGCGCAAAGAAAGCATCATGAAATACGCGACAAACACATCTTAGTCTAACATAATTCCTATGCATAGGCATCTTATAGGCAAACAAATGATCATAGCAAGCAAAAACTAGCATATGCAAGGAAGAGGAAAGAAACAATAGCAATCTCAACATGACGAGAGGTAATTTATTATTATGAAAATTTGTACAACTATATTTTCCTCTCTCATAATAATTACATGTGGGATCGTAAGAAAATTCAACAAAATAGCCGTCACATAAAATATTTTCAACACGATCCACATGCATGCCAAAGTTGACACTCTTCCAAAATAGTGGGATTAACATTAACTAAAGTCATGACCTCTCCAAACCCACTTTTATCAAAAAATTCACAAGATTGAATATTCTCCAAATATGTGGGATCTAAAGTTGACACTCTTCCAAGACCACTTTCAGGACTAACATTAACTAAAGTCATGACCTCTCCAAACCCACTTTCAATATTATTGCAAACAATATTATCAATCTCATATTCATCATGGGGATTAAATAAATTTCCAGGATCATAAGAAGAATCACCCCAATCATGATCATTGCAACAAGTAGTAGACATAGAAAAACTAGCATCCCCAAGCTTAGGGTTTTGCATATTATTAGCACAATTGACATCAAGAGAATTTATAGTAAAATCATTTAAATCATGCTTTTCATCGAGGGAACTATCATGCATGGGTGCAATAGCAACAATCTCATTTTTAACATAAGGAACTATAGCAAATTCGTCTTCATAAATATTGGCATCATGGCCACAAGAATAACAAGCATCATGTTCATCAAGGGATATTTCAACCAAATCATCGGAATCATCATTATCTATAGATTCATGCATATCATTATTTTCTTCCAAAGCAACGGTCATTCTTTCAATAAATTCTTGGACATAGACATTATGAGCAAGGTTTTCATTGCAATACTTAAGTATGACGGAATTTTCAGATTTGTTGAGAGTAAAGTCATACTTTTCAATCAAAGAAGCAACTACATGAGCACCCTTAAAAACGACAAATTATTCAATTTGTTCGATATCATAGTAGCTATAAACACCCTATGCATAAGAAGATAAGATTTCATTATCATTGAACTCACATAGGTAGAGAAGGTGTTTTTTACGGTTCTTAGAGCAACAAGTAAAATCACACATTTCACAAAGATTCCAAGCATAGCATAGCAAACTATTTATATGATACCATAAGAGCTTCCCCTTTTCAGACAAACGATGACGCACAAAATGAGCATGCTCATCTAAAGATTTCCCATCAATAAGGCTAGTTGGGGTTTTAGCACGAGCGCATAAGGATCGAAGATGATCCAAGTAGAACACTTTAAGTGGATCCATATCAATAGATTTTCAGCAAGCGAAGATGCAAGCATATAGAAGGCACAAGGAAACACAAACAAAGATACATACGGGAAGAAGGCGAACGGAAAAGGAGAGGGCGTATAAAACGGCAAGGGTGAAGTGGGGGAGAGGAAAACGAGAGGCAAATGGCAAATAATGTAATGCGGGAGATAAGGGATTTGTGATGGGTACTTGGTATGTTGACTTTTGCTTAGACTCCCCGCCAACGGCGCAAGAAATTCTTCTTGCTACCTCTTGAGCACTGTCGTTGGATTTCCCCGAAGAGGAAAGGATGATGCAGCAAAGTAGCGTAAGTATTTCCCTCAGTTTTTGAGAACCAAGGTATCAATCCAGTAGGAGGCTACGCGCGAGTCCCTCGTACCTACACAAAGCAAATAACTCCTCGCAACCAACGCGATAGGGGTTGTCAATCCCTTCACGGTCATTATGAGAGTGAGATCTGATAGATATGATAGAATATATTTTTGGTATTTTTGGTATAGAGATGCAAACGTAAAATAAAAGGCAAAGTAAAAAAGCAAAGCAATAATAAAGTGATGGAAGATTAATAAGATGAAGATAGACCCGGGGGCCATAGATTTCACTAGTGGCTTCTCTCAAGAGCATAATTATTTTACGGTGGGTGAACGAATTACTATTGAGCAATTGACAGAATTCAGCATAGTTATGAGAATATCTAGGTATGATCATGTATATAGGCATCACGTCCGAGACAAGTAGACCGACTCCTGCCTGCATCTACTACTATTACTCCACTCATCGACCGCTATCCAGCATGCATCTAGAGTATTAAGTTCAAGAAAATAGAGTAACGCCTTAAGCAAGATGACATGACGTAGAGGGATAAATTCATGCAGTATGATAAAAAAAACCATCTTGTTGGCCCCTACTGTCACTGGGAAAGGACACTGCAAGATTGAACCCAAAGCTAAGCACTTCTCCCATTGCAAGAAAAACCAATCTAGTAGGCCAAACCAAACTGATAATTCGAAGAGACTTGCAAAGATAACAATCATACATAAAAGAATTCAGAGAAGATTCAAATATTGTTCATAGATAATGTTGATCATAAGCCCACAATTCATCGGTCTCAACAAACACACCGCAAAAAGATTAATTACATCGAATAGATCTCCACGAGAGAGGGGGAATATTGTATTGAGATCCAAAAAGAGAGAAGAAGCCATCTAGCTACTAACTATGGACCCGAAGGTCTGAGGTAAACTACTCACACTTCATCGGAGGGGCTATGATGATGATGTAGAAGCCCTCCGTGGTGGATTCCCCTTCCGACGGAGCTCCGGAACAGGCCCCAAGATGGGCTCTTGTGGGTACAGAAGGTTGCGGCGGTGGAATTAGGTTTTTGGCTCCGTATTTGTTCGTTTGGGGGTACGTAGGTATATATAGGAGGAAGAAGTATGTCGGTGGAGCTTAGTGGGGCCCATGGGTGGGGGCACGCCTAGGGGGTGGGCGTGCCCCCTACCTCGTGCCCACCTCGTGGCTTTCTTAACGTAGGGTCCAAGTCTCCTGGATCATATTCGGTGAGAAAATCACGTTCCCGAAGGTTTCATTCCGTTGGACTCCGTTTGATATTCCGTTTTCTTCGAAACCACTGAAATAGGCAAAAAACAACAATTCTGGGTCGGCCCTCCGGTTAATAGGTTAGTCCCAAAAATAATATAGAAGTGGAAAATAAAGCCCAATATGGTCCAAAATAGTAGATAATATAGCATGGAGCAATCAAAAATTATAGATACGTTGGTGATGTATCAGTGTGCAGATCACGGAAGTGCCGTACTTTCGGTAGTAGGATCGGTCAGATCGTGAAGACGTACGACTACATCAGCCGCGCTGTCATAACGCTTCCGCTTTCGGTCTACGAGGGTACGTAGACAATACTCTCCCCTCTCGTTGCTATGCATCACCATGATCTTGCGTGTGCGTAGGATTTTTTTTTGAAATTACTACGTTCCCCAACACTTGTGAGTTTGAAAAACCTTAGAAAAACCAAAAAAAATAGTTGTAGTAATTTAGTTTCTATACATGCTTAGTAGTAGCACTAAAAAGAAAATCCAAAAATATTTCCTTGTTCTTCTTTTGCTTGTTGGCAGCTTTCCCGTGTAAATAGTTTTTCTCGTTTTTGCTTGTTGAAGAAAACAAAAAACTCCAAAAATATTTCAGTGTGTTTCTCTGAATTTCTTTTCTTTTTATTCGAGTTGTACCGAGGAGAAGACCACGATGAAAATGTTGAGTGGCTCTCATATGAATAACTGTTGAACTAATAAAGAGCCCATTTTACCTTGTCTTCTTCTGTTGAATAAAGTGTATGCAGATTCCAGCTTAGTACATGGCACTCTTGCACCCTTAGAAATTATAGTTTCTCATGCCATGCATAAGTTGAAGGAAATATGCCCTAGAGGCAATAATAAATTTGTTATTTATATTTCCTTATATCATGATAAATGTTTATTATTCATGCTAGAATTGTATTAACCGGAAACTTAGTAAATGTGTGAATACATAGACAAACATAGTGTCACTAGTATGCCTCTACTTGACTAGCTCGTTAATCAAAGATGGTTAAGTTTCCTAGCCATGGAGAAAGAGTTGTCATTTGATAAACAGGATCACGTCATTAGAGAATGATGTGGTTGACTTGACCCATCCATTAGCTTAGCACTATGATCGTTTAGTTTATTGCTATTGCTTTCTTCATAACTTATACATGTTCCTATGACTATGAGATTATGCAACTCCCGAATACCGGAGGAACACTTTGTGTGCTATCAAACGTCACAAAGTAACTGGGTGATTATAAAGATGCTCTACAGGTGTCTCCGATGGTGTTTGTTGAGTTGGCATAGATCGAGATTAGGATTTGTCACTCCGATTGTCGGAGAGGTATCTCTGGGCCTCTCGGTAATGCACATCACTATAAGCCTTGCAAGAAATGTGACTAATGAGTTAGTTACAGGATGATGCATTGCGGAACGAGTAAAGAGACTTGCTGGTAACGAGATTGAACTAGGTATTGAGATACCGACGATCAAATCTCGGTAAAGTAACATACCGATGACAAAGGGAACAACGTATGTTGTTATGCGGTTTGACCGATAAAGATCTTCGTAGAATATGTAGGAACCAATATGAGCATCCAGGTTCCGCTATTGGTTATTGACCGGAGATGATTCTCGGTCATGTCTAAATAGTTCTCGAACCCGTAGGGTCCGCACGCTTAACGTTCGATGATGATCGGTGTTATGAGTTTATGTGTTTTGATGTACTAAAGGTAGTTCGGAGTCCCAGATGTGACCATGGACATGACGAGGAGTCTCTAAATGGTCGAGACATAAAGATTGATATATTGGACGATGTTATTCGGACACCGAATGAGTTTCGGGGGTCACCGGATAAATATCGGAGTGCCGGGGGGTTATCGGAACCCCCGGGGGAACTAATGGGCCTCTATGGGCCATAGTGGGAAGAGAGGAAGGGCCAGGAGGGGCTGGCCGCGCCCCCTCCCCTTGGGTCCGAATTGGACTAGGGGAAGGGGGCGGCACCCC